>NC_073693.1:114518502-114693502 GCF_029784155.1 Uranotaenia lowii
TCTTTCACCGTCGTTGGGGGGACTTGTTGAAAATTAAACAAGGGCTGTTGAACCATCGTTGGCACTGAATTAGCATTGCCAGATTGTCGTCGATGTGCAGTCTCAATGTTTGCAAATGGGGATTGATATTGGGGTTCAAATTTGTTTACATCTGTGTGGGTGGAGCGCGCGACCATATTGCGCTGCTGCTCTAAAATATCGGGTTCTGGGGGCGCGACATGGTTTCGCTGCTGCCCAATCACCAAGGCTGATTCATATGTTGTGGGGCTTTTAATATTTGTAGCATAATCAAAGGCTTGACACTTACCAAGTGGTCCAATACTTCCCTCTAACTCAGGAGCTTCGATGGTAACCGATTTCCTTTTCGGCACTGTCCCGGTGAGTGACTTCAAAGCATGTTGACCTGTCTGCTTGGCTGCCATGTTGCTACTTGCTGCCGGTTGAGCGAGCTGCCGTCGCTCTGAACCCGACTGGCTGCCTACCGAAAGAACGTTGTTCGTTCCCCCGGTTGCCATCATTGAAATAAGTTCTCGACACTGCTTGAGTTGGCTCCGCATACTCATCAGCTGTGCCTGCGTCGGTTGGTGCTCACCTGCACTCTCTTGCATTTGACGTTGCATCGTCACAAAGCATCGTGACATTTCACCTAGCAACGCTGCTGTTGATGGAGCAGGCTCGCCACCCACTGCACCAGCAGTTGGGACCAGGTTGGCTACCCACTCCTCCGTTCGATGATCGTTCCTGTTAGAACCGGTTTCGTTCATCAGCGCTTCCCGTTCGTCAAGAAAACGCTGCCGCATATCCAGCGACACTCGCTGGAGCTCAAGTTCCTGCCGCTCACGTAGCCGACGCAACGATTCTGCTCGGCTGGAGATAGAAATTTTGCTGTTCACGCTTGGGGCCTTCTTCCGGAGGGTACAGTTCCGGCATTCCCAATCCCGGTCCGCTATTGATGCGCCAACACCAGCACAGCTATAGTGCCACCAAATCAGGCACGAATCACATTGGCACATGTCATCAAATGACTCCGATTTGTCACAAGCTGGACAATAATTGAGGTTAGATTCCTCGCCTCTTGTTGTTCGCGCTGGTTCCGGATCTCCTCCTCGTTGACCAACATCGTTTCCGATCAGACTCATCGTGGATTAAAATTTTTGAAGAATGTTGATTCTTCCGGAAGTAAACGCAGACCAAACCACTAATGTTTGATAGCAGATGGTGTTTATTAAAAATAATCAGCTTCAAAACTGAAAACGGAGGTTATGTTCAGTTATTACGCTTAGTCAACAATTTTGCGCCACTTACATTTTAGTGTGAAAAGCCTAACTAAGCCTGCGCTTCGCTTCCCGGATTATTGATCGGTTTGCCTGGTGGCCGCACGAATATTAGCCTCCTAATATTAAAACGAATACAATTCAATGATTCTGTCATTAACTTAAAGTTTGCTACTTACGGGAAAGGAGATCGGGAGTTTCGGTTCCTTTTCAGTAGAACTAGGTGAAATGTGCGTCGATTTCGAATGGAGTCCTGGCGAAACTACGTTAAGATACGACAATCAAAATAGGTTTTTGCACTTCCAAAAACATCCTACTTACATCGATTTTCCAGTAAATATCTTGGCGATAAGATGTCACAAACTACAAAAACGCGGATTAAACTTTCACGGGACTTCAACTAGGTAAAACTAATTGCTAATCTAGCTAAGAAACGGCACTGATATATTTGGCGGTAGAAACAAGAGTGAGCCGAGTGAAAAAACGGTTTTGCATCGGCAGCAGCACAGGGTGATTCGTAATTTTTCAACCGGTGACAGCAGGGTTGCTAGTCGCGCCGACAAACGCGTTGGAAATTCTAAGATCACAAAATCTTATAATTAAAATTGCAACAAGGCCACTTAAGGGGGGGTAGGGTCTAACGGGTAAAAAAACACCATTTTCACGATTTGTTTCTAGAGCTATCGTTCAAACAAATGTATTCAAATTTTTTGCATTATACAAAGCATTGTTAAAAGAACATTTAGTAATTTTTTTTCGTAGAAAAATATTGAAAAATGAGCCGGTGACGGAGCACTTTCGAGGATGCCTTTTAGAAAACAGGATTTGCGGTGGACACTGTATCTCAGCACAGAATCATCTGAAGTCAAAAAATCAGAGCAAAATATTTTTAATACATGTTTTTCTGAACCCCCCCCCCCCTTTTAGAAAACAGGATTTGCGGTGGACAAATCCTGTTTTCTAAAAGGCCCCCCCCCCCTTAAATGAGGATTCCTGGGACCGATAATCAAAATAATGTTGTACTTTTCGATGGTGTTTGATGAACCAGATGGCTAGCAGTATTATTGATATGATTTGCAATTGAATCGGATTGAAACTAGCAGAAATTTCGGCTGTGGTGAATTTCTGTGCTGGTAAATTTTTGCAAATCCAGGAAAGCTTCTTTCAGCGTGAACTCCAACAAAACTGTGTTGAAAAACTCCATCGAAATGATGAAGATGGGCCTAAATAAACCCTGAAAATCAATATTGAGACTTAATTTAGTTTTAGCTGCAAGATAGTGCTGCTATCTACGACTTGAACTGCAAAAAGTATGGTTTACTGCAAAGCTTTTGAATCAAAACCTGTTTTTTTGTGATTCAAAGTTAGCCGAGAATATGTTTTTCACCTTTTCACGTCATGTTAATGTAAAAAATAAGCAATTTGATAAAGAATTAAACCTCAAATGGCAAATTTCTTGGTGCTAGAGGAAAATCATTTTTAAACCCCGTCAAAACCTTTGGAATACTAGTAAACGTCTAAAAATGCCGTTATCCATTCAAATAGTTTTTAGAAGCATTATGATTCTCCTACAATCAGTAATTTTTTGGAAGTAATCTTAATTTTTGTAGAAAAAAAGGTACTATTCGCAATTCACATCTTTTTCATATTTTTGGTCCTCAACGCTAATTGCTTCGTTCAAAAAAAGTAAACTCATGCTTGATTTATCCGTTGATCAATTTAAAACAAAGTGTTCAAGAAATTTTGATGATTTTCAATCATTCATATTTTAACAAGCAAAGCACATAGTGGTACTATTCTAGTTTTGCTCACTGTATGTAGATTTTTATTTCTCCTGTCGAAGCTGAACTGAAAGTCCTTTTCTTCTAGAATCAGCTCTAAACTACTTTCGACAATTTCGGGGGGTTTCAAACCTTTTACCGGTTAACCTCACGATTATTGGGCCAAAGAATATTTGGTTAAAATGTGTCATCGTTCAAAGCAGTTTGAATGAATTGTCTTTTTTTTCACTAAAATTATGTTCAAAGAATTCTTCACTATAAATCAAACATGTAGACATGTCACATGACTATTTGAAGTGATGCCGAACAACACTTGTCATGATATGAAATTTGACGATTTTTGATGCTTCAAATAACTATTCTTTTTTTAATTTGTTCTAGCAACATACCTACAGTAAATTGTGTTAATATTTGCTTTTACCTTGAAAAGAAAGGAAATTAGATTACTTGACATTTGAATCACAATTTTTTTTTGTTTTTCCATTTGAGCCCCGATTCACCTCCATGTTCAAATTCAACCCATTTTAACCATTTTTTTTTCATTGAACGACACATATCGTTCATATTGAATATGGTGGATAACTTATTCGAAATATTTTTCTTTGAAATATGAAAGGAATTTAACAAGATTTGTGAAGCATTGATTAAAAATATTTATAGAAAATTTTATTTTTTTTTTCGAAAATTTTAAATTCAAAATTGACACTCGAACAATTTTCACACAATTTACAAACCTATCACAAAAAGTGGCAAACTGCAAATGCCCCGTGATGGATGCCATAATAAAAAACGGCTATCTTTACATCGAATGACCATGGCTTAGGGTGCTGGTGTTGTTGTTGATTCTGGTTTAGAGTCGTCCGATTTAGCAAACTGTATCAAAATAACCAGATACGTAGTCAGAGCCCCAAGTATCTGAAACCAATAAAAAAAAATAATTTTATCTTTTTGATTCGGTCATTTTAATGTACTCACGCTTGCTAGTAGTTTGAGATCAAGTGCTACAATTCCACAGGCCATGTAAGGACCCTTCTGATGCATGATTTGTCGTGTGAAGACGGCCACCTGATGGATAAAATAATTACTAATGGCATTGTTTATTTTATTTAATTAATATTAGTTTCCCACCTCTATTTTGAACTGCTCATTATCTGATAGAGGAATAGCTTGTAGAAGCAAACCGGTGTATTCTCTCTAAAAATATACAAAGTTTTATTCTTTTCATTTTAAATTCGTCAAGTTCATGATTCTTACCTCATTTTCCATCAAATGATTGGGATACAGTATGAGAAGCATTTTGCAGATATGCATTATAACCCAGAGAATTGAATAGACAAGATAAATCATGGCCTCGAATGTAAAATTGTTTAAATTTGTGTATTGGTACACCTCCAAGCAAGTAATACTGGTTCCAGTTAGCATCAGAACCATCGCTACTATGTTCAAAACGCCATACTCTTGGTTGACTTTGTAAACCAACCGATGTAGCAACATGTGTTCTTTTCTCAGAAGTTCCAATGTGTCGGAATGACTGGGAAGATCGGACTTCAAGGTGTAACGTAAGGAAAAAATTACACCATTTATAGCTTTGCACTTTTCATAAGCGAATAAAATGACGAATGCATATTGCAGTAAACTTATCGTATGAATAGTATTCGGAATGAAATAGATCAAAATAGTGCTCAGTATTATAAAGACTTCCTTGTTCCAGACGCATTCCAGCACGAGAACTATGCACCAATACGCCACGATAAAGAGAACCAGTTTGTTCATCTGATATCGCAACCAGGCTAAATCTTTCTTTTCGTCAATAGTTCGGAATGCCTTAAGCGTTCGCAGTAATCGATTGATGATTTCATCATAATGGCTTCGTTTCCATTGACATGCCGTGGTGACGATTGCACTGCAAACTAATCCTAGTATCATTTCGCAGTTGTACAGAATGAAGGTGAAAAACGGAATATTCAACTTTTCAAATCGCCATTTACGCTTCCAGTAAAATCCAACCGCACCCCCTATTACCAACAGCAGACCCAGACAGAACTGGAGCACCCCGTAGCAAATTTCCTGCCACCGTTTGGTATCCTTATCCGGATTAAGTGCCTTTATAGGGTAGGGAGCTGACCCGAGACCCTGAGCTATGGTCAGTGCTGGCCGCATGGCTGTATCCAAAATTTCGAGGTCTTCAGCTTCATCACTTCTGGGTTTTATTTTGAAGATTGAGGGAGTTTTCATATCCTGGAAAAATCGAAAACACTTTGATAAAACTGGCCTTTTTTTGAAAATATACGCCAACCATTGTTATGATACCCATTCGAAGGAAACGCTTGTTGTGCGTGCAGTAAATCGCGAATCTTCTACATATATTCAACATGTCCCTTTCCCAAATCCCTCGAGAAAGAAGATTTATTTGCATGTTCTAACACATGCTTTAAATGACCACCAATTAAATCAATCGGAGTTCCACCACAATCGACAAATGTAATTGGCCCAACCTGTTTCGGTAAGAATGAAGTTCAAAATACACACAGTAGGGTTTCATTGGACGTATGGGAAAAATTTGGACTATCGAATTTTGGAAAGGAAAAATCGATCCTGTTGATAGATATTAAACCCTTTAATGCATGACTTTTTTAGATGAGAATATCAGAAATTGATTCAGTGAAATATTAACATTTTAAATGGAACAACACAACTGAACAGGTTTGAGGTTGTTATTTTGAGTAATATAAAAGTTATGGCCTGTCGAATTTTAAAAATAATTTTAGAAATTTTTAATTCATTTCAATACGATTTTGCATTTTTTTTCCAAACCTTGCTAGTTGGGTGGAACAAGGTTTTTGTGATTAATTGAGATTGAAAAAATTGTAAGAATTTGCATATCTAAAGAAATCACAACGATTTAAAAAAAAACTACTTTTTTCAAAAAAAAAAATAAATATATATTTGATTTTTGTAATTTTCCGCGTACTATGTTCGATATCCCACACGTATACATTAAAATACCGTAATAAAAATACCATGGGCTAATTTCTATTGATCTCTTGAGCATTTTTTTTATCAATACATCACTTCAAAGTATCCAAGCGATTTCGAGATTTTTGGATTTAGACTAGTGTTGTTTTAAAACAAAATTATGCATTAAAGGGTTAAAGAATGTACTCGAAAAATGCTATCAAAAGTTACCCAAGCAACCAAAAGTCCCATATCTACTTAAACGCATGCCAAGTTCGAGTTTCGCTGAACAAAGGTTCCAAATGGAATTGGTACCGGATATTCTCGAATGCTAGCATGAAAGTTACATAAGGTTCCTCTAATAGCCTTTTTATGACACGGCAATCGCATCACTCAGTATTAAAGTAACACATAGGGCCTCAAAGAGCCTTGTATGGACTTGAAGTTCCAAAAATTTCCTCAAATAGCCTTTTTTGTGACATGTCAATCACATCCATTCAGTACAAAAGTTACAAATTGGTTCTTAAATAGCCTTCTATGAGCTTGAAGTTTCAAAAAGTTCCTTGAATAGTGTGGAACTTATACTTTACACTGCACTGGCTGAACGGGAGACACGCGACCTATCTCACCTAATATCTTTAGATAACTGACTGCCGCTCACGCACGGCACGACAGCAGCTCAGCTTAGCTGTCGTGTGTATGCGTGTAGCGAAGATGATAGAGAGAGATTATCGACTCGGAACGGCCTATCGAGCGAGAGAGTGTCGCGCTCGCAATTATCGGCTACACATCTCCCCCCTACACAAAAATGCAAAGAAAAAAAACCAAATCGAGTTCAAAATTTTAATCTGAACACGATTTCCATCTCATTTTGTGGTATTTCTCCTTAAGTAAGACATACCGCCATAAAATTTTGAATAAAAAACATAAGATGGAGGTTTGATAGTCAAACGGCATACTTTTCAGGCATTTCATGGCATCATTTTCTTCCTCAAGCAGTGAATCTAAATCATTACACTTCATCCTTCATTTTGCGAACGAATGTTTTGTTCGTTTCAGATATTGACTTCAATTGTAATTTAACGCCCCTGAATTCTGGTTGTGCTTTCCGAACCAATGGTAAAATTTAGTTCTTCTATAAACTATGCTTTTCTCTCTTGCTTAAGTTCTCCCTAAAGCCTAAAGGTTTCAAATATAGATATTATTAAAAGGTTCCTCCCCACCTTACAGAGAAACTAATATCATTTTATTCTAACAGACCTTTTGGACTTTGCGTTCCAATTATTCAGATGTACACCTTCCGTCTCGACTTTTTCCTGTTGGACCTCCCGTTCCAACGATTGTTCAGATGTAGACCTTCCGTCTCACCTTTTTTCTGTTGGACCTCCCGTTCCAACGATTGTTCAGATGTAGACTTTCCGTCTCACCTTTTTCTGTTGGACCTCCCATTCCAACGATTGTTCAGATGTAGACCTTCCGTCTCACCTTTTTCTGTTGGACCTCCCGTTCCAACGATTGTTCAGATCTTCCGTCTCACCTTTCTCTGTTGGACCTCCCGTTCCAACGATTGTTCAGATGTAGACCTTCCGTCTCACCTTTTTCTGTTGGACCTCCCGTTCCAACGATTGTTCAGATGAAGACCTTCCGTCTCACCTTTTTCTGTTGGACCTCCCGTTCCAACGATTGTTCAGATGAAGACCTTCCGTCTCACCTTTTTCTGTTGGACCTCCCGTTCCAACGATTGTTCAGATGAAGACCTTCCGTCTCACCTTTTTCTGTTGGACCTCCCGTTCCAACGATTGTTTAGATGTAGACCTTCCGTCTCATCTTTTTCTGTTGGACCTCCCGTTCCAACGATTGTTCAGATGTAGACCTTTCGTCTCACCTTTTTCTGTTGGACCTTTTTTTTTTTATGGGCAAATTTTATTTTTAATTCATCATTTGCTGAAGCAGGAGAACCACTTTTCTGTATAATTTTTGCATTTCATGAAATTGAGGAAAGTTTTATTTTGATCTAGCTCCTAACAGATTTTTGTAATTAAAATATATGTTATCTGCAGTTAGTTACTTGAACTTGACCCATCAACTTGATTTTTTCTAAGATCAGAGTTTTCAAATTTCTTATTTCAACTCAATTAAGATTATGCTGATTCATTCTCAGAAACAAGAAAAATTTATCTGTTAATAAAACCACATTAAATTTGGATTGTGAAGTTAAAAAGTATCGAAACTTTCTTGATTTTTTTTTTGTGCTTTAACTTATTTTATAGCTGCTTTATGAAAATTTCAAACACTCTGGGTGGAAAGAAATCTTGATCTTATAGCCATCAACTCTTAAAGAAGAAAACCCAATGCGTGATTGTCATGTTATTTATGAAAAACCAAAATTTATCAATATCTTTGTTTTTCATTCTGAATTTTCATCGTTATTAATAGTGTCATTTTCACTGTTTTCCTATTATGTTAGATTTAATTACTCATTCATTTTTTTTATAATCATAACTATTGAACCATTGAAAATTTAAAAAAAATCATAAAAACCCGGCCTTCGTCCAATTCAACCTATTTCGCACTTTGAAACGATTTCGTTCCATAAAATAAACAAAACTGCAGCATCAGAAAATATCATTTCGATAATTCAACCAGCCACTTCATGGTCTAGCTCACTTTGGCGGACCAACATGAATGTGTGCCTAAATAAAACAGATGGACGAAAAAAAAAAACTAGAAAAAGAAGAAGCACAAGGAATGACACTTCGCCACAGCACAGCCACTGAATCAAACTTTTCTTGTCCTTCTTGGGTTGATGATGGTTTGAATAACAAACGCCAAACGTGCGAAATTAGCAATTCTTAAAATGCAATTCTTGTAAAGGGACGAAAATTTATTGCTATCATCGTCCCATTGCTCTTTCTTTCTTCCAAATTCTAATAGAAAAAACAACTTACCGGAAATAAACACAGGTTCCAACACTCACTTCACTACCAAAACAAAAAACGAACTGAAACACAAAAGCCGTGCCTCCCGTTCAGCCGAATAAAAAATCTCCTGGCTGGATTCGCCATTGTGGAACTTATACTTTACACTGCACTGGCTGAACGGGAGACACGCGACCTATCTCACCTAATATCTTTAGATAACTGACTGCCGCTCACGCACGGCACGACAGCAGCTCAGCTTAGCTGTCGTGTGTATGCGTGTAGCGAAGATGATAGAGAGAGATTATCGACTCGGAACGGCCTATCGAGCGAGAGAGTGTCGCGCTCGCAATTATCGGCTACACAAATAGCATTTTCTGAGACATGTCTGCCATTTCATGAATATGAAAGGTATCAAAGTTTTGCTCGCGCACTCGCACGCAAAGCTGGCAAAATCGCTAAAAGTTGCCAAATCAAAGTTGCCGTTACAAATGTAATTGAAGTGTTTGGAGCACGTTTGTCGACAGCCATGAAGTCTGGATCGAGGGGAAATCGAAAACCGGAAGCCGCTGAGACGACAAAGAAAGTTGCCGGTAGTTTCAAGCGAAACCCTACCTCTCTCGCCGAGATGCCGCAAATAAGCTGGGTGTATAGTCTACAACCGTGCATCGAGCCAAAAAACGAGCCGGACTATCGACTAGCAAGAAGGTAGTGACTCCAAATCGCGATGACAAACAAAATACGACGGCCAAAGCGCGATCCCAGAGGCTGTACACGACGATGCTGACGAAGTTTGACTGCGTGGAAATGGACGACGAAACCTACGTCAAAGCCGACTACAAGCAGCTTCCGGGACAGGAGTTTTATACGGCAAAAGGAAGGGGAAAGGTAGCAGATATTTTCAAACACATGAAACTGTCAAAGTTCGCGAAGAAATATCTGGTTTGGCAAGCCATCTGTACCTGTGGCTTGAAAAGCAGCATTTTCATAGCTTCCGGGACTGTCAACCAAGAAATTTACGTGAAAGAGTATTTGAATAAACGTCTGCTGCCTTTCCTGAAGAAACACGATTGTCCCGTACTGTTTTGGCCGGATTTGGCATCTTGCCATTACGGTAAAAAGGCCATGGAGTGGTACGCCGCGAACAACGTGCAGGTGGTTCCGAAGGATGAGAACCCTCCCAACACGCCAGAGCTCCGCCCAATTGAGAAATACTGGGATATTGTCAAGCGGAACCTAAAGAAGACCAAAAAACTACTAAGGACGAGCAGCAGTTCAAGGCAAACTGGCCTTCTGCGGCGAAGACAGTGGACGAGGTGGCTGTACGAAATCTGATGGCAGGGGTTAAGCCTAACTGAATATTTTTCCTGAATTTAATACTAATTAAACTTGAAAAAGAAATTTAATTTGATTTTTTAAATAAACGATTTCACCGATTTACACGCGTTTTCCCTTGACCAAATTTTGACCGTATCACCCTTTAATTCAGTTGACTTTATCGAGTGGAATTTGCTACAAGATTCTATAGCAGAAAATGCGCATCGTGCCCCGACCAATGGTGCTCTGTTCGCCCCGAGTCAACAAGTTAAAGTAAAAAACGCGTTATATCGCGATAATATGTTTTAAGGTTAATGGGACATCAAATTGACGTAGCCATAAAAATTATTGGTTTCGCCAGTTATTTTTGATTCTCTTAAAACATGTGATTTTCACCTTTCTCGGAAAAGGGGTAACTTGCAGAAAAATTTGTTTTTAATAAAAAATCAAATGAAAACTTTTGAAAATATAAAGTTTTCGATACATTGATGATGCCATAACTCATAAAACATCAAATCCAGCGATTTTTGAGATGGTTCAAATTGAATTTTACAATTTATTTCTGCCTAAAATGCTTACATTAGAAAAAGCATAAAGATGCAGCGTACATCTAAGGGTAAAAAATACTACAAAACATTCTACTAGCTTTATAAGGTGTCTAGTTGATTTGCATTTTGTTGCATCTCACCCCAGACTGTTAGCTGAATTATAAAAATATTTATTTAAAATACATTGGTAATTGTCCGAAATATAGCTTTACACCAACAGTGTTGGTAGAGGATGTACATTGTACAATTAAAAAAATAAATAAGAGCTGTGGTATTAGACTGAGTCGATTTGGGGTAATTTTTGAATTTCTAAAACCCTGGGGTCTTAAAAGCTTCGTGTTGCTTCAAAACTCATCCTTGATTTTTATGATGGATTAATCACCGTAATTTATATTTGTAGATTTAATTGATCGGCCTAGCGGTGAAAAGTGATGTCCTTTTTAGTAGGGGCATCTAAAGATTATGAAAAAAAAATTTTTTTTATATATAGGTGGATAGAAGGTTAGATGAAATGAAAGAGGTTGAAAATGAACGGGTAGAATTTATTTAGAAGCATATCATCACATATCAAATTTTTGTTCCTCACGGGCCTACTACTATGAAGCGGTAGATACAGATAGAGTTGCATCTACCACCACACATTAGTAGGCCAAGCGTCCGCCCCACAAGGGAAAGCTTGCAGTGCGGACGAACAAAAAGATGATATGTGATCGCTCAGATATACTCCCTTTAACTCAGATAAATTCTACCCGTTCATTTTCAACCTCTTTCATTTCATCTAACCTTCTATCCACCTATAAAAAAAAATCATAATCTTTAGATGCCCCTACTAAAAAGGACATCATTTTTCACCGCTAGGCCGATCAATTAAACGTCATCCTTGATTTTTTGCAGAATTTTAAAGTAACATTTACATGAGTAAATTTGGACTTTTAGGTTTGAATGGGAAAATTGAATATTTTGTACTGAAAAATCATCATCATTTTTGTTTCTTCTGTGCAACCGAGCCTGCTAATGGTTTTCGTGCCAATTTATTAATTCTTCAAAGGAAATTTTCTGCTGAACAATCTTGTCGAAGATCGTAACTTCGTATCTAATTAGACAAAAAAGTTATTAGCCGTTTAACAGGGGTATGTCTTTTGGCGTTGATAAACAACAAATTCAATTGACACCACTGCTGGGTGCCTTGTGAGGTATTGCATGACTACTATCAAGCAATACTTCACGGGGCACAAGTAGTGGTGTCAATTGAATTAATTGTTTATCAATGCTAAAAGACACACCCTTGTTAAACGGCTAATAACTTTTTTGTCTAATTAGATATGAAGTTGCGATCTTCGAAAAAGTTGTTCAGCAGAAAATTTCCTTTGAAGAATTAATAAATTGGCACAAAAACCATTAGCAGGCTCGGTTGCACAGAAGAAACAAAAATGATGACGATTTTTCAGTACAAAATATTCAATTTTCCCATACAAACCTAAAAGTCCAAATTTACTCATGTAAATGTTACTTTAAAATTCTGCAAAAAATCAAGGATGAGTTTTGAACCAACACGAAGCTTTAAGACCCCAAGGTTTGAGAAATTTAAAAAGGACCCCAAATCGACTCAGTCTTCTGTGGTATACAAATGTTGCATCTAACCCCGCTGTTGCATGATGCCCCGTTGAATTTCAGAACTTTTAATCTCAAGTGCCAATTGTGGAAAGCAAATTTCGGAGCAATGCTGTGAATTGTCTGTGCTGAGAGCTTATTTTAAAGGATATGACAATTTGAACTAAGATTATAGGATTTTTCCTACTAACCAGAAAAAATTGTGTCGATCTGTTCAACTTAGATTCAATTTGTAAAAAAAATCGAAGAAAATGGTAAAATTTAACAAATTCTTTTAAAAATATTTTTTTAATATTTTGAGCTCTATAAACAGAAAAAGTTTAACTTCAAACCGTTAGTTCTCATTTTAGCTAATTAAGTTCACTGTGCATAGAGGAATTGGAAATGTTTTAATTGAGGATCACTCAAAACATGTTTTTGTACATGCCAGCAAAACATCCTACTTCAGAAGAGTGGAATTTAATTATACCTACAGATGTTTTGCGATTTTGTCCACTCACATCAGAAAAGTCTTTTAAAATGGGTGTCATAAAACAGGTTGGTGAAAACTTAAATGGGATATCCCATGGAATATTTTTCATTCTAAGAATTTCAGGACTCTCAATGGCATCCAAACGTTAAGATGAAAATGGCCGGTGATAAATCTGGTGATCGCAAAATCTTGGATCGTGCGCTGCGTCCAGCGTTGACCATAGCCCAGTGTTTCGGTGCAGCTCCCTTCCCAATAAAGGCACTTGATCCGGACGCGAATAACAAACAGTGGCGGGAGATTTTCTACCAAGTACTACAGTTTTGTTTAGGTATCCTGTTGATCATCGGGGGTATGGTTGGATTTTACTGGAAGCGTAAATGGCGATTTGAAAAGATGAATATTCCGTTTTTCACCTTCGTTCTGTACAACTGCGAGATGATTCTAGGATTGGTTGGAAGTGCAATCGTCGTCCTTGCCTGTGCATGGAAGCGAAAGAAATGTGAAGAAATTATTAATCTGCTACTGAGAACTATTGAGGCGTTCCGAAAAATTAACGAAGAGAAGGATTTACACTGGTTGCGATATCAGATGAAAAAAATGGTTCTTTTCTTGATGGTTTATTGGTGTGCTGTCCTGGTGTTGGGTGGAATCTATGACCAAAGTATAGTCAAATTAATGTTAACGACTTTGATCTACTACGTTCCACACACTATTCACACGCTAAGCTTACTGCAATATGCATTCGTCATTTTATTCGCTTATGAAAAGTGCAAAACTATCAACGGTGTAATATTTTCGTTACGTTACACCTTGAAGTCCGATCTTCCCAGTCATTCCGACACATTGGAACTTCTGAGAAAAGAACACATGTTGTTGCACCGCTTAGTTTTCAAGATCAATCAAGAATATGGATTGTTAAACATAATTACAATGGTTCTCGTGCTAATCGGTACCAGTATCACTTGTTTAGAAGTGTACCAACATACCAATGTTCAAACTTTTACGATTGACGCCCTGAACTATCTTATCTATTCAGTTGTCTGGGTTTTGATGTATATTTGTAAGATGCTGCTCATATTGTATCCCAATCATTTGATGGAAAACGAGGTAAGTGTCTTAAATGTATCAGTAATACCGAGGTACATTTCATATAATCCTAATTCAATTCATTTCAGAGAGAATATACCGGTTTACTTATTCAAGCTATTCCTCTATCAGATCACGAACAATTTAAAATAGAGGTAAATAATTATAGGTTTTTGCAGTTTGTTAAGTACTTTCATTTCACCCATCATCATCCTAAGTACAGGTGACGATTTTCACACGGCAAATCATGCATCAGAAGGGACCCTACATGGCCTGTGGAATTGTAGCACTTGATCTCAAACTGCTAGCAAGTGTAAGTTCATTCCCATGTCCTACATTGTGTGACTTGAACATTTAATTTTTTAATATGATTTCAGATACTTGGAGCTCTGACAACGTATTTGGTTATTTTGATACAGTTTGATAAATCTGATGCTCCGAAACCGGAATAAACTTCAGGATAATCATCATTAATTCGATAATCATGATCAATGTAACAAATAAAACGAAAAGCAACGACTTAGATTCACATGGTGGCCTATTGGACTCGTCATGAAAACAATTTTGTTGATAATAACAACTATCCGCTCAAGAATTAAAAAAAATTCTTCGGATTAGCTTTGAATGTTGAGTGAGTTGTTGGTTTTGCATGTTGTGTTCCAAATAAAATTTACCTACACTGAAAAAACTCCTCACATGAACGCTACGTGAGAATGTACATGGATTTTTGCTACCATAAAAATCACAGGGGGCTGAAGAAAGCAAACATTTCCGCACCAAGTTTTAAGTCAAGCAACCCGTGGGAAGAAGAAAAATGAAACGAGTGAAACACGTATATGGGCAACATGGCCGTCTGCATAGCAACAATTTCAACCAGAGTCAACTTTTTTTTAATAATTCTTAATAAAATGTCTGCGGCTCGGGAATGTCTATCAAAGGGATCTTTGGTAACATTAATAAATTATAGTTTGGCACAAAATGCAGAGTTTTCGGCATAATCCTTGTTAAAATTGATCCTAGATCTGCAGTATGACAACATCAGATGCGTTCAGAAATTATAATGTTATCCTATTTTGGGTCTATTTTGGGGTGAAGTGTTTAAATTCGGGAACCACACTGACGTTCTATTGCCAAAAATTTGGTACGGAGCATTTATTAGCGATTTGACGGCTGTTTCAGTCCTCTGGAAAATCATGTGGAACAGAGCTTGCACAGCGAGCAATTATCACGAAATTTTCATATAAGTTATAAGTGAAAAAACATGGATCAAATGTTAAAAGGGATTCGTTCTGCTGCATGTGATTCACGTATATTTTATTGAAATTTAAAGGTAGTGAGGTTTTTCGTATCTTTTAAACATAAACTATGTGGATTTTACAGGAGAATTTTATTTTATTCAACTTACTTCATTTTCATTTTCGAATTAGAAAAACTTTTTGTACTTCTTTTCACTTAAATAAACAAATAAATCCTCGAAAAATTGTCATTGAAGTTGCTTCCATAGTCTTTGTCTTGACCGTCCTAGCTGCTCCAATTCCAAATTCTGTTAAAATAACAAAAGATGTAAAAACGATTAGTCAACAATTTTTAACTTACGAAAAATCAGCTTCCCCATCTCTAAAAATTTTTCTTCCTGAAATCACCAACTGTTGGACCCGCGCCATATTGAGTAGGGGACAAGTTCTTATAACGCCCCATGTGGCTAACATGTGCCACTCGTGTTTTGAAATCTGTAACATTTAATACCTGTAAAATTTAACCAATTTGTTTTAAATGCTGTAATTGGCTTTGCAGAGAACAATTAATAAGACAATATTTTCTGACAAATCGATAGAGGAGAATCTATACTATGATTTTATGCTAAAAAATCATACTGAACTCGCTAGGATATGCTTTTTATAGGTATTCAACGATTTCGCTATTTCTGTGTGCGTATGGTTTGGATTTTCATGACGCATGTTGTGATTTTGCCAAAATTTAAGGGAAGCTAATAGGATTTGGTATAAAGATAACCCAAGGTCCATAGAAGTCCTAATTTTGAGCCGTATGAAATATAAAAAGTGAATAATGGATCATTAAAAACATATCCACATCCATTTTTTTCCAAAATTTGGCATGGGTATCCATTAGAACCAAGAATAATGGAAAATGTTTTCAGATTTCGGATGACCCCTTTTAAAGGGAGTCGTCTTTACAACACAAATATTATAGCGCCAGCACTAAATTTTACTTCGGAAGTCCGGACTTCCGATCCCGAACTTACTTCCGAACTTTTGACAGTTGCGTTTAAAAAAATAACAGTGTAAATATTATAAGCAACGTTGCCACACATAATTTTGTATCCACCAGAGTATCTCTACATACATTAAGCGGGCCACAGACTACACAACATTGGTACAAATGCGATGAAATTCGTGTATGGCACTGCTTGTATAGCGGGCCATAGACTATACAAATGGCTTGTACAAATTCGGAGATTCCGCGACGATTGTTTGATCTATGCTCGCCCACGCACGATACAAATATATTTCACGCGATCACAAACGATTGCTGGCGAAAACAGAAACAACAACAAGTCATGCAAGCAGTGCCATACACGATGCAAATCGTGTTCACAGCGACAAAATTTCATTGTAATTCATCGCATTTGTACAAATGTTGTGTAGTCTGTGGCCCGTTTATGAGCGTCCAAACGGTTTGAGTAAAATCGGTCGGGATCGAAATATTTTGTACAAACTACCACCCTCTGTCGGGGTGGAAATGTTTTTTTGTTGTTGCTGTTGCTGTTTTCGCCAGCAATCGTTTGTGTTCGCGTGAAATATACTCTTAGGGCAAGAATGAGATACACAAACGATTCAAATGAATTTGTGGCAACGTTGATTTTATGTGAATGTGAAAACAGAAAATTTCTTGGCGCACGCTTAAATAAAACGACTCAATATGTTCTGATCGGAAGTCAGCCATGATGCCAGTTCACCAACGACGTTTATAAATTTTTTATTTAAACGCACAATATTGTTTTAGTGATGTGGAAGGGGGGCGGCGGACAATAAAAAATAATGCGAAAAACAAATAAATTTGAATAAATTCACGGAACCTTGTATGCAACAAAATTACATACTATATCGTTGCACAAAACCAATCAAGTATTTTTTTATCGAATAATTCAATCTAATCAAGAAAACAAAAGGTGAAATAACTCCCTTCTTCTTAAATTTGTTTTTTGATCTTGTAATCTTTCAGATATTGGAATTTTTTATCAAAATTTACATAAACTACTTTAAACTTTATTTGTTTCCCTCTTTGTTTTTTTTAATTCCGAAGGGGGGAAGGGAATTTCGAAAATAGTCGAAATTTCCATAAAATACTTCAAACCTTATTTATTTTCCTTTCGGATTTTTTAGGAAATTTCGAAGAGGACGGGGGGGGCGAAAAAAGAAGAAATTGATATTTGTTCCAGCCTCATTGAACCATGATTTTCAATTTTGTATCGAACGACAGAAAAAGGAACGTCCTCATTAACCGTTAACTTTTACAATAATTGCGTGATTTAGCATCGGCTCAAAAATTTATACACGGGAATTCGCCGAGCTTAAAAAATGACCAAATTTGAGTCCAACTTCCGTAAGATGAAATTATGGGAATAGAAATAGACCATTAAAATGATGATGAACACATGGTAGAACAATTCCCTTCATTCCGATAGACTTCGACACTCGACCAGAATAACTTCCATACGCCAGGTTGTCTTCTGTAGTAGAATGTTAATACATGGGCCCCGAGACAAGGCGAATTTTTTTCGCATGTTTTTCAACATCAATTTTCATCTTGTCTAGTGCCTGAAATTTCAACTTACACAGTTGGATTCGAATGGGCTGAATTTAAGTGTTAAACTTTATTCGACAAAATTTAACACAACATTTGCCGTAACTTAAAAATGCTAAATTTGTGAAATTTAGTCTAGGGGTCTCTGATAAATAGAGTGCCGAATTTCGATTTTTCTCGTCATAGATTGTTAATGTGTTAAGATTGCTCGTCAATTCAATTTCCAGGTATCAATTTTTTAAACAAAGTTAGTATGTAAACACGATTCAGCTGAAAATCACAAAAAAAGTAAAATTTTAGTTTTTTGTTTTATCCGAAAAACCCCAAATTTTATTTATAAAATCATCCACAGGATTTTCATTATGGTATGGGTTCTTTTTGAAAAATATTTGCTTAAAAAAAACAAAATCTTTAAAATCTGCACAAAACTTAATATTTTTTTTTAACATTATTAACATACTAAGGACACCAAAATTCGGCATTTCATGTTTTCGAAACCAATAGATAAAATTCTCCAATTCAATATGGATATTTGAGTAACGAGAAGTGTTGTGTTAAATTTTGTAGAATGAGGTTTCATTATTAGATAATGGAGCACACTAGCGACAAGCGCAAAAAAGAGATATCTCGTATTTGGTCAGCAATGTGTTAATATTGCAGTTTTCTTAAAGCCAAATTTCATACTTAAATCATTAATTTGGTTCAACTTTGCAACAAGAAAATTTGATCCGAAAATCTGATTATTTTTTATCTTTTACATTTGCTGCAAGTTTGATTTATTTTCATCAAAGGTTAAAATCTTTGAATTTGCAAAATAGTTGCCTTGTTTAATTTGAGTAAAGAATAGGTTTTTTTTAGGAATGGAAGACTCTCCTAAAAAGGCTTATTTTATGCCAAAAACAACTAACCTTAATCTACCAGACTCTTGAACAAATTCAATGATTTTTACCATCGATGAAAGCGAATTAAGCTCACCTTTTAGGTTTAGAACCAATTTTCTAAAGTTATGATTTAAATCGAAAACTTTCATTTCTATTTTTTTTTTTAACTTTTTTCTATTCATGCATTGCTGGGAAAAAATCATAGGTAAAAATCAGTCACCAAAAATCCCCCCCCCCCCCTTTTGTCGGTTCTTCCTACGGCCCTGCGTCCAACTTAATAATCCAGATCTATATGAACCTGACCGACTATTAGCATTTCTGTCGGTTCTGAAAGGTGTGTATTGAGAAAAATAGAAATATATAAAAAAAAGATTTCTGTCTGTCTGATAGGCATGCATGGGAATTTAATTAGATTAAACATTTCTGAGATGGTTTCAGATCCTTCCTTTTTTGTAGCGGAGAGATTGAAAGCGGAAAGGGAGGCTCTCATAGATATAGATTTTTTAACAACTTGAGAATTCGTCAAGAAAACCGACCCAAATTTGGCATGGGAAGATCCTTGGTTGTGAGAAAAGGTTCTATGATTATTTGATAACTCGATAATTAATCAAGCGAAAGGAATCAAATTTGGCATGCGAGGGTAATTGGGTGAACGAAATGATCTCACGGTGGTTTGAGGCACTTCCCACCTTCTATTGAGGAAATAGGGAGGAGAGAGGAGGCGCCCATACAATTTTGAGCATATTTGGAGAAATAATTCCGCAAATGCAACTAAATTTGACATGTGTGCGAAGATATTTGGATACGGGAAAGACTCTATGGTTGCTTGGGACCTCTCCTGATCCCAATTAAGAAATAGGAAGAGGAAAGGGAGCCACCATGCATTTTTTGTAAATTTTAAGAATTATTCAGCTGAAAAGCACCGGTTTAGTATGCGATTGTATTTTGATAAGAGTAATGTTTCTATGATTTAAAGTCTTCCCTCCTTCCAGTGGTGATAGAGGGTGAGGAAAAGATGAGCTTACATGCAAAACATGGAACCTTTCCATATGTACTTATTTGGGTACGAGCATTATTTTTTGACTATTTGAGACCCCTCCCCCCCTTTTTTTCAGGAGACAGGAGCTCCAAACATTTTTTGTGGCATATCTATAAAATTAACATCCGAATTAAACCAAAGTTAGTATGGGAGTATTTGGGATAGACAATTGTTTCTATACTGATTTGACACCTTCCCTCCCCCTAATTCCAGTGGGGAGATAGAAAGCGAAGAAGGGACTTTCACACAGTTTTTGAGCATAACTCGATAACTTTTTAAATAATTGATAATTTGAGACTCCTCCCTTCTTTTCTATGGGAAGATAGAAAAGGAAGAGAGACTTGGAATCTGATCAAACAAATGGAACTAAAATTGACGTGGGAGAGAAATTGTCTACAAGTAAATCATTTATTTTTGTAGAATTAAGGAACTTAATAATAAAAAAAATACAGAGCCAAATGAAAAATAAAGTATGGAAAACAAATTTAAGATCAGGTTTTGAGAACAGAAGAAAAAAAAATATTTATGAAATCTAGAGTTAATCTTCTTTGTATTGCAATTCGAAACTGAAGTTGCAGATTTCATTTCAAGAGGTTCATTTTTGGTTTTGTTGAAATTTAAATTTTAAATAATATCCTTACAAATCTAAATCTAAATCACTATGAGTATTTCCTTCAACGGTAGCTAATACAATGTGTAACAAAGCACACCTTGTCAACTAGTTCTAAATGAAATTCATATTGAATATGACGAATTTGGGATTATAAAATAAAACTTTTAGTATTAAGTGTTCCTCAGAGTTTTCCACAGATTTAGGTTCATCAGTCCAGAATTCACTCGTCAGCTCCTTTTGCACTGAAATATGATTCAGATTTAGTGCCTTAATTATAGCTTACAGACACGTATATGTCGCGTGATTTGCTTCGGTGAAAAACGTTTGCATTTATTGGTGTTAAACATGAGACGACCACTGTATCCTGAAACGCTTGTTGGTAATTATGGATTCTCGTATAGCTCTGACCCAAAAGGTTTTAAACTGACATACCTTTTGTAACTCAGAAATGAGGGGGTCAAATTCAATATATTTTTGCAACCTTCGCTACTAATGAACTTTAATTCATGAGAATGTTATGATCAATTTGAATTATAGAAAAAAGATCAAAATACGAAATGAATCGAACGAAAAAACTATTGAGTATCATGTCCTCGATTGAGTTCAGTGGAGCATGTTAATAAATATCAATAGTCATTGTTATTAAAAGTTGCTTTGAGTGTTTTCTACGATCAGGGAAATCCAGGCGCTCCTGAAAGAATGCAATAACTTGCCCTTATTACAAAACGAGTAGACTTATTAAACCTACTCATAAGGCACTACTCTCAGATTTGATACTCCAACCACGAGCCATTTCTAGTGGCCATTCAGTCAACAGTGGATTCTCTTCTCTAGATTAGATTACAACTAATCTGTTCCACCGGACATAACCAAAACTACGTCACACTGTTCCTAGAAAGTTTGTATTCAAACTTGCATATCTGGGCTTATCGATGATTGAACTAAATAGTTATTACTATTATCGCACTATCGAACCTCTCAAGTATAAAATGCCTTTACCAGTAATAGAAAAGTATCATTACCTTGCCTGATTCCGTCGAAGAAAGTGTTTCCAAAATGAAAGTGTTTCTTGTTTTCTGTAGTTTTTTGATCGCTTCTGGTAACATCAAATATTACCATTAGATTGTACCATTTCTTTACCATGTTCTTTTACCCCAAAGCACTAGGAAGTTTTCTTCAATACGATGATAAATACATCAATCGAGTAGTGGGAGGTCAGGAGGCGAAACCAGGCTCTGCTCCGTACCAAGTATCGCTGCAAGGACTTTTCGGTCATTCATGTGGAGGCGCAATCATCGGGGATCAGTGGGTTCTAACGGCTGCTCATTGCGTTCAAGGATCGGTTTCTGGAATGCAAGTCCTGGTCGGAACAAATAGTTTGAAGGAAGGTGGCCGCAAGTACAAGCCCTCCAAATTTATTGTGCATAGCCGTTACAACAAGCCGCAATTCCACAACGACATCGCTCTTATAAAGTTGACCGATAAAATTCAGTTCTCGGACGATATCAAGGTGATCGGTTATTCCGAAAAGGTAGTTCCCGTGAATTCAACCCTCGTTCTTACTGGATGGGGAAGAACTTCTACTAATGGACCGATTCCGACCAAACTGCAAACCATCGAACTGAATTACGTTCCCTATGAAGAGTGTCGAAAGTTGCATGGGGACAGTGAGGATGTCGATATCGGGCACATTTGCACGCTCAATAAGGTTGGAGAAGGTGCTTGCAATGTGAGTGCATAGTTTATGAAGCCATAATTGACGTGACGAATTTAGCAGAGATCGGTGTACTGATATGATAATATTGTATGTTTTCAGGGTGATTCCGGTGGTCCGCTGACTTACAATGGTAAATTGGTAGGAGTCGTGAACTTTGGTGTACCGTGTGCGAGAGGATATCCGGATGCCTATGCTCGAGTTTCTTACTATCATGATTGGATCCGAACTAACATAAAAAATAATTCTTAGATTGAAGACTTTGAAATATATTCTGCCTGCTTACGTAAATGATTCACCTCGATCTTACTGACCCGAAAATCATAAAAAAGGAAGTTTGGATGCTTTTCTCATACACCCATAATACAACCTTTACTCCAATCAAGAGTTCAAGATATTTTAACGTTATTGGCTAAGATGTGAACGCCTTTGGTGCTGATTCGATATGTAATCACTAGAGTTGTTCTCCCAGCGCAAAAACATTTCTTATGACTGAAAGAAACAAAATAAAAACATTTTCACGTCCTTTCCTATTCCGTCACAAAACAAAGGAGGTTGAAAAATCGCCAGGTTGCCAGACTCCAATGAATTGATCTGTTCGGTCAATGCTGTGCGTGTGTATGTAAGTTGTCATAAAAAAAATTTCTTTGTTTCAAAACACCGACCAAGCTAACCGTCTGTAAGAAGTTGTGCGCGTGTGTGGGTGTGTGTGTGTGTGTGTGTGTGTGTGTGTGTGTGTGTGTGTGTGTGTGTGTGTGTGTGTGTGTGTGTGTGTGTGTGTGTGTGTGTGTGTGTGTGTGTGTGTGTGTGTGTGTGTGTGTGTGTGTGTGTGTGTGTGTGTGTGTGTGTGTGTGTGTGTGTGTGTGTGTGTGTGTGTGTGTGTGTGTGTGTGTGTGTGTGTGTGTGTGTGTGTGTGTGTGTGTGTGTGTGTGTGTGTGTGTGTGTGTGTGTGTGTGTGTGTGTGTGAGGCAGGCAGTAGCAAACCAAATAAAATGTTAATTTCCAATACCCATTCAATGGGAATCCATTCCCATGCGCATTCCCTTCACAAGACAAAGGACCCTGTTAAAGGAGGATGAAATAAACCACCGATGGATGGATTGATCGGGGGCAGAAAGACTATGACAACTATCCCTCGTCCTCCATCTGGCCAAGGTAGTATAATAGTTAAGGTTTCGGATTGGAAAGAAAATGTAAAAATGATGTTTTGTGTTCGATTATCCAATAGGATGAAAATCCCATAAAATGTTTTTCATGTTTCGCTTGAGTGTAGTGGACATGCATCATTTTGCATGTGAGATCGAGTCTTCATTCCAAGAGTGTATTTCCTATAATATAATCTTTGATACCTACAATGCATGTTACAGTGCATTTTTGACATAGAGATAGCGCCGAGTGGCATTGAAGTTTTGCAACCTCTTCAGTATCTTATTGTATGCCGACGACATTCTGATGGTTGCAGCGGATCGAAGTTTTAAAGTTTATAAAAGGAGGCTACAGACAGCTGAGAGCAAATGGGCCAAATTTATATGGGTTTCACCACGATGGCTCCAGAGAAATGTCTCATGGTATTGAAAACCATATTCCCTGGAAGCTTTGAGCCGAGTTGGACGGAGCACCAATACCGTATAAGAAAGACCCTAAAATTCTAAGCATAACTTTTAATAGACGTTTCAACTTTGACTCACATTGCAGGAAGGTTAATAAATTTAAAAGCCTCGTACGCAAATTTTCCAATAAAAAATCTGTGTTTTATCGAAAAAAAAACATTCCTACTTTTTATGATTTCACCCAAAAATTCTGTGATGGAAATAGCATAAATTTCTTGAAAATTAATGAAAAATTGATTATTTTACATTTTTACTTAAGAAAAGTCAAATAAAATTACTAATATTATTTGAAAAAAAAATATAATTATGGAAATACATAACAAACAATTTTAAAAATCTGTGAAATCTATGAATATTTCCAGTATTCTGTGTTCTGTGACACAGATTCTGTGATGAAAATTTAGTGAAATTATAGATTTTTCTGTTATTTCGGCAAACTTGCTCGTACGTCTTATTGCAATACTAGCTGATTTACATAACCTTGCTCGAGTTTCGCAAAATATTGGAATTCTATCAAAAGTTTCTTTTTTTTTGTAAAATTTATAAAGACTGTATTCGAAAAAATGCACTTTCATTTGTAAATAACTTTTGAACGGATGGATGGAAATAGGAGAATTTTTCAGAGATATTACCTAGTAATGTAATGTTTACATGCGAAAAATTGTGTGGCAATCTGTCTAGTGGTTTTTGAGATAGCATCTAAAATATAAGTTTATTGACCAAAATGTTTAGGCAACATCTGCGCCATCTATACTACACACTATGAACTTCCGTTTTTCTATGTTAAGGCTATTTTAGTTGAGGTTTTCTTTTAGTGGAGCTTGACCTTCAAAAGTACAAAAAATTTTCTATTTTCGAAGTTATGGCGAATTTAGTAGGTTGTCTACCCTTTGCATGAAAACAACATTATTGACTTTTTATCGTTCTACAATAGTTTTTGCAGCTTGGAATGATTTCAGATCCAATCAAAATGGGGTATCATATCAACTTTTAAAAACCTTTGAAAATGCTATGGAAGGAAAACGGTCGGCATTTGTAGGCATTTTTTCTGTATTTTAACTGTTAATTGCGCCGATAGTTGTGTACCACCCACCGTTTGCATCTTTCACAGATCGTCATCCAAATTTAGTACCAGATATATTTTTCTTCTCTTTCTTCTCCGGAACACTCTGACGAGGCTTGTCAACGAGAAATTTCTAACAGGAGATCCACCGGGTACCCTTTAGAAAGTTCGTTTTGATTTCTTTTACGAACTTTTTCAATATTAGACCCCACTAACGGGTCCACCATTTTCCGCAGTATTTAACCATCGTATTTTGTTTATTTTTTAGGTGGAAAGCTTTTTTATTTTCAGACATGATGTTTGGTCTGTTTTTTTGTATGTTGGGCAAATCAGACAAAAAAATTGACCTGCTTCACCATCTCCTCAGTTGAAAGGTTCGGATTGCGTTCTATCTAACCCTATACTTTCCATACCTTCATGGAATTAATCATTCTTACTTTTATTCGTATTTTAGCTCACAGTTATATCGTCTAGGACTTCTATAACTATTTACCACATGAATTCAGGTCGCATAGTTGTTTTCCTGCTGTTTCGGGGTCTTTCAATGGAACTTTCCTAGATTTGTCACGATCTTTTGTCGATCAATTTATGCATTGGATCGCCTCTGAATTTTGAAAATTTAAACATTACATTACTAGTAAGGTAGTATCTCTGAAAATTTCATCAATTTCCATCAATCTGTTCAAAAGTTATTCACAAATGAAAGTGTTGCTTTTTTTTCGAATACAGTCCTTAAGCTTGTCAGATTGCCTGGTTTTATCATTCGGACATGCCCGGATCTTTCATACAAACATGAAAAAATTCCAGCCTGGCCCGGTTGCCCGAATTTCATTGAAAAAGCCCGGATTTTGCCCACATTTATTCCCTGTATTTACCAAATAAAACAAAATAAAATCAAATTGAGATGTAATTTTTATTTATGTGTCCAAATCGATTTTTTGTAAAAAGTATGTAAAAATGATCATGCAAGGTTTTTTGAAAGCCTAAAATACATTTTAAAATCTGCTTACAAGTTTTTATGAAAAAAAAACCGGTAAACAAAGTTATTTCCTCCGAGGAACTTTCTTTTAACTTCTTAATCATTAAATGGTTCAAACAATAATGGTTCAATATCAATCAAATACATTTAAATAATCGTTGTAGGTGCTTAGAAATAGAAAAAAATTGGATTTGAAAAAAAATTAAAAGAACCTATATTCGTACTTTACTGACAGTATTGACTGTTTCTTGCTGCAAAAATTTGAATAAATTGAGATAGATTTTTCACTTTAGGTTATTCATCGTATCTCGTAAATTAAAAAAAAATATCCATTTGTTTGAAATAGTGTCATTTCTTTTCCTTTAATTAAGCTAATGATGTTGCAAAATAGAACATTCAAATTCTTGTCGTAGCGTTTTTTTTTAGATTCTTTGTCATTTTTCACTTTTACACTAAGTTTTTGAACGAAAAAAAAACATTTTTCATCAAATTCATTGTATATACCAGTTTTTAGAAATAAAATTGTTTTAGTTTAAGCCATACGTATATCAAGAAAGAACAATCATTTTCCTTTCTGAATCTGATCCATTTTTCCTATTTAGGTGGTGTAAGTTTTTAATAATTTAGCTCTATTTATCGAAATTCCCGGGATTTTCTGCGTTTCCACAACATATTGGATTTTCGGAACATCACGGTCGGGAAATCCTGGGATCGGACACTAGAGTGCCCGAAAAGTTTGTATGGAAAATTATGAATCTGTGAAATGCTATGCGCTGCTGGCTAAAATTAATCCTTTGCCAGATTTGGGTCGCTCAACGAGTTTAAAGTTTGTATGAGATATAGAGATATTTTTTAACTTTTTTAAAAGGGGCCAAAATTTTGTAAAATAATGACCGAGTTCAAACATTTTTGGTTTTCTAACCATCCTGAAGATTTTGCAATCTAACGCAACAAAAGTAGTTGGAATCGGTTATTTTTCCTTGTAAATTTATTTTCCGGTATGCTTTTTATCACTAAACGTACTGGAGGGGATAAATGACATGTTTTGAACTTCAAATGACAATAACTCCTATTAAATTTTTTTTCCAACATGATTATTCTTATTTCCAAAATGCACGTATTTTTCATTACAATAATTTTTATAAAATTTGATGTTTATCATATAAAAGTGTTATATAATTCTTGAATACAAAACTGTTCGTGAAGATTTAGGATATTGAAATTGTTGGTGAGTTAAATAAAATCTCAAAAGCCGTTCTATAAATTAGAGAATTGCACAGGAATAACATAAAGGGAGAAAAGCTAGAAATTTAGAATATACTTTTAAATGAAGATCACTCACAAAAGATCGCATCATACCAAAATGGATGTTTACATTTCGCTAACTAACACAACCCATTCTTTGGTCCAAGAGTCGTATTGAAAATCAGTGATGTGTTAGAGATTATTTTCAAATTATTTGAGTGTTCAGAATTCTTTTTAAATTTTAAAACTAATAACGCCTCGTAGATGTTAATAGGAGTTTCCTCAGGAAATGTCTAGGAGCATAGGAGGTGTAGGTAAACGAAGATCGCACCATTTTCCAAAAATGGCTCCTGAACCAAACCTCTCCCTTACAAACATAGTCCTTCCTGAGATACTTGAATATAGATTCACAGACGTATAGATGGTTTCTATAGCTGGTGATACTGACTTATCATTGTTCAGAGATTTTCAAAAAAAGCTTTTGAAGAAAACTGGAATAACAGATTTATGGTTGATCCTAAAAAGAATCTTACTAACAATCCTGCCTTCATTCCTCTTTGACTACTGGGACGTGGCCGGCACCGTTATTGATCATTTTTGAAAGGGAGAGCATTGTACATTGTACATTGAGAATGAGCTGCTAATCCCAAGCTGCATTCTTTTGGCCCTTGTACAAAATTGATGGCCTCGGGCCTCGATCAATCACGGAGTAGCAACCATTGGCGATGTGGAACTCGTTCTACTTAGCCACGCCAGCGATCATGAAATTCGAAATACATTGAATGATTTTTATTAAAACCATGAGAAAATGGTGGTATTGTTGAAGACTAATTGAAGTATTTCGGGCTTAATGATTTAACGTGGATTTGAGTAGTCAAACAAGCTAAGCTAAGCTAAGCAATAATTTTTATAAAATTTGTAGATTACGAAAAATGGTGTTTCATAAATCTGAAGATGCCAAAATATTACAAATTACTTCAATTTTCCAATTCACTTTCAAAAATTTTCTGCTGTGACTGGAACAGTTATGGCAGTTGATTAATTAAAAGTTCGGTTTTTACATCACTTTTTAAATTCATTTTGGCCATGATGATAAGAAATTAAAAAATCCGTAAATGTAATTTATAGTTTCTTACTTCAGCTTTCTCAGACACTGAATGTTTGTTTCGAGCAATTAATAACTGATTTACAGCCTTTTTCCAAAGCATGTTTTTTTTTTCAAAAAAAAAATTTTTTTTCTTCGACTTTGAATAATTTTATAAAAAATGATTGTAGCTGTATGAAGGGTGATACGGTAAAATTTGGTCAAGGGAAAACGCGTGTAAATCGGTGAAATCGTTTATTCAAAAAATCAAATCAAACTTCTTTCTCAAGTTTAACTAGTTTAAAATTCAGGAAAAATATTCAGTTAGGCTTCCGCTTTTCCAAATCCGAATTGCCGGGCCTTACGCTTAACCCCTGCCATCAAATTTTGTACAGCCACCGTGTCCACCTTCTTCGTCGCAGAAAGCCAGTTTGCCTTTAACTGCTGCTCGTCCTTAGCAGTTTTTTGGTCTTCTTTAGGTTCCGCTTGACAATAGCCCAGTATTCCTCAATTGGGCGGAGCTCTGCCGTTTATGGAGGGTTCTTGTCCTTGGGAACCACCTACACGTTGTTGGCGGCGTACCACTCCATGGCCTTTTTACCGTAATGGCAAGATGCCAAATCCGGCCAAAACAGTACGGAACAACCGTGTTTCTTCAGGAAAGGCAGCAGACGTTTATTCAAACACTCTTTCACGTAAATTTCTTGGTTGACAGTCCCGGAAGCTATAAAGATGCTATTTTTCAAGCCACAGGTACAGATGGCTTGCCAAACCAGATATTTCTTCGCGAACTTTGACAGTTTCATGTGCTTGAAAATACCTGCTACCTTTCCACTTCCTTTTGCCTTATAAAACTCCTGTCCCGGAAGCTGCTTGTAGTCGGCTTTAACGTAGGTTTCGTCGCCCATTACCACGCAGTCAAACTTCGTCAGCATCGTCGTGTACAGCCTCCGGGATCGCGCTTTGGCCGTCGTATTTTGTTTATCATTGCTATTTGGAGTCACTACCTTCTTGGAAGTCGATAGTCCGGCTCGTTTTTCGGCTCGATGCACGGTTGTAGACGATACACCCAGCTTATTTGCGGCATCTCGGAGAGAGAGCTTAGGGTTTCGCTTGAAACTACCGGCAACTATCATTGTCGTCTCAGCGGCTTCCGCTTTTCGATTTCCCCCCGATCCAGACTTCCTGGCTGTCGACAAACGTTCCCCAAACACCGGAATTACATTTGTAACGGTTGATTTGGCAATTTTTAGCGATTTTGCCAGCTTTGCTTGCGAGTAGCTTGGATTTTCGAGATGCGCGAGCAAAATTTTGATACGCTGCTCTTTTTCCTTGCACGGCATTTTGACAACTGAAGAGTGAATTACAAAATCAAAATAGGAGCAACATTCTACACACACACACACACCTTCAAAATGAGGGGTGTTCAGGTTTTTTAAATGCAAAATTGAAAGAAATACGTCAAGTTGATATTGACCAAATTTTGACCGTATCACCCTTTACTGTCTGAAAATCATGTTTGAGTCACGTTACAAGCTTTCCATAGCTATAAATTTTGTAAAAATCGGTTGACAAACAAGATGGTTTTAACGGAAAGGGTGATAGGGATCATTTGACACCCGGCGGTAAAAAATACATATCTACCTACACTCGGTTCTTCATATAAAATGTTAGAACAGCACTCAACCCCTTAATCCTTGAGTGGGTCTCGTGGCTGAAAAAAAAATCGTTCGTGATTTTATTTTCATTTACAAGCGCGTGCGCAAAACAAACAAACGGGCAATAACTTATAAAGCTTGTTTGGAAAATTGCGGGAAAACTTGTATCTTTAAAATAACAATTCAACTTGCTTCCGAAGATTGCTTTTTAAAAGTTTAAGATCAGCTACAAGACTTGAATTAATTAATGGTGCCAACCTCTTCTAAATGACAAAACATTATGCTATCGGATGACTTCGAGAAAAGATTATCATTTTACAGCAACTAGCACAATCTTTTTATTTTTTTTTTATTCAGGAATTATTTTTGATGTTAGTTCGGATCCAATCATGATAGTAAGAAACTCGAGCATAGGCATCCGGATATCCTCTCGCACACGGTACACCAAAGTTCACGACTCCTACCAATTTACCATTGTAAGTCAGCGGACCACCGGAATCACCCTGAAAACATACAATATTATCATATCAGTACACCGATCTCTGCTAAATTCGTCACGTCAATTATGGCTTCATAAACTATGCACTCACATTGCAAGCACCTTCTCCAACCTTATTGAGCGTGCAAATGTGCCCGATATCGACATCCTCACTGTCCCCATGCAACTTTCGACACTCTTCATAGGGAACGTAATTCAGTTCGATGGTTTGCAGTTTGGTCGGAATCGGTCCATTAGTAGAAGTTCTTCCCCATCCAGTAAGAACGAGGGTTGAATTCACGGGAACTACCTTTTCGGAATAACCGATCACCTTGATATCGTCCGAGAACTGAATTTTATCGGTCAACTTTATAAGAGCGATGTCGTTGTGGAATTGCGGCTTGTTGTAACGGCTATGCACAATAAATTTGGAGGGCTTGTACTTGCGGCCACCTTCCTTCAAACTATTTGTTCCGACCAGGACTTGCATTCCAGAAACCGATCCTTGAACGCAATGAGCAGCCGTTAGAACCCACTGATCCCCGATGATTGCGCCTCCACATGAATGACCGAAAAGTCCTTGCAGCGATACTTGGTACGGAGCAGAGCCTGGTTTCGCCTCCTGACCTCCCACTACTCGATTGATGTATTTATCATCGTATTGAAGAAAACTTCCTAGTGCTTTGGGGTAAAAGAACATGGTAAAGAAATGGTACAATCTAATGGTAATATTTGATGTTACCAGAAGCGATCAAAAAGCTACAGAAAACTAGAAACACTTTCATTTTGGAAATTCTTTCTACGACTGAATCAGGCAAGGTAATGATACTGATTCACTATTGGCAGTTGTATTTTATACTTGAGAGGTTCGATAGAATGATAACAATAAAAATTACTAGTTCAAAACTTTCTCGATAAGCCAAGGTGTATGTTTGCTACTGTAAGAGTGTGACGTAAATAGTTTCGGTTCTGTCTAGTGGAGCAGACTACTTGTAATCTAATCTGGAGGCTTTAGGCTGAATGACCACTAGAAATGACTCGTGGATAGAGTGTCCAAACTGAAAGTAGCGCCTCGTGAGTAGGATTTAAATTAGTTTACTTGTTTTTGTTAAAAGGCAAAAAATCTTTCAGTAACGCCAGGATTTTCCCGATTGTAAAACACTTGAGACAACCTTTAATAACAAGGAACTATTGATATTTATTAACATGCTCCACTGAACTCAATCAAGGACATGGTACTTGAATCTTTTATTTGTTACTTGACCTTTTCGTTTAATACTTAGGGAAAGTGATCTAGTTGATTGTAGGTCGAACTAGATAAACATTGTCTTGTGAAGTTGTACACAAGTCACATTTTGCTCAAAAATCTGTAATGTGCATTAGAAATTGAATAGGATTTCATGATGTTTCGATTTATAAATTCCAAAATGAAAAAATCCAAATCGAATTTTCTTTGGGCCTGTGCAAATTTTAGTAGCAAACAGCTTTAAAAACAAGTAATGGCGATTTCAACGTAATGTAGGGTTCAAAGATATTACAACAAAGGCTAAATTTAAAATGGATAATAAAAAAATTTCAACTACACAGAACAGAACGTTTAGGAGGTTTGAGGTAAAATTTTAAATTTTTATAGGTAAAATGTAGGAAAGTACATATTTAAGTCTTCCTTGATTCTTAATGTAGGTAAATATCATTAGATTTTTAAATGAAGTTTCGAAAAAAGATGTGAGCCTTTAACACACTTCTTTGACATGCCAAGGTATTGGAAAAACGAAGGAATTGTAAAAAAAAATTCTGTACCAAAGCAAAGGTGGCTCCAGAGAGTGGCAGAATACCTAGTTTGATAATGAAGTATAATTGGAACATACTTAATATGTTATAGGTTACGGCTACAGTTCCTTCTGGCTGCTATAATGTGTAAAAGTTTAATAATGAGCCCGGAAGAAGAAGAATTAATGAAATAAATATTTTCCATATTGCTTGGTATTCAGTACAAAATTTCGGAAAAGTTCAGTCGGTTGCCTGGAAAGCTTTGAACTGGGTCAGCTACATTTCAACTTCAGAGGCTTCTTGAAAACTCACGTCCGGTCATACCCTTTTTGTATCAAAGGTTTTAAGGTTAGTGGGACATCAAACTGTCGTAGTCAGAAAAAATAATTGGCTTCTTCAGTTATTTTTGAAGTTTTGAAAAACATGCGATTTTCAGTTTATTTAGAAAAAAAGGGGTAATTAGCAACAAGCTTGATTTGCATTTTGTTGCATCTTACCTCAGACAGTTAACTGAATTATAAAATATTTATTTGAAGAAATTTGGTGATTGTTCGAAAAATATTTTTACACCATCAGTGTTGGAATAGGATGATCAAACCAGTAAATAAATTGTAGGTGATATCATTAAGCCAATCCGTCATACTTGGTAAAGTTTTTTGCGGCATCAAAAAATGTTAAAATTTGTACATTTATTGATGGTTTATTTTTTTAATTTTAAATAATAATGAAAAACCTTACAATTCTTGCTTAAGATGTGAAAAAACATGTCATCATCATTTTGTATTCATAAAAAGATAACTCGATTAATTTTAATCAAATTAAAAATTATAACAGTGCTGTGGTATACAAATGTTGCATCATCCCGCTGTTGCATGATGCCACGTTTGACGGTATATTACCTGGACTGTTACACAAAACCATTGAAAAAAACTCTTCAGAAATTCATTTTTTTAATAAGAATAGATATTTTCAAAATTTGGTCAAGGGAAAACGCGTGTAAATCGGTGAAATCGTTTATTTAAAAAATCAAATTAAATTTCTTTTTCAAGTTTAATTAGTATAAAATTCAGGAAAAATATTCAGTTAGGCTTCCGCTTTTCCAAATCCGAATTGCCGGGCCTTACGCTTAACCCCTGCCATCAGATTTTGTACAGCCACCTTGTCCACCTTCCTCGCCGCAGAAAGCCAGTTTGTCTTGAACTGCTACTCGTCCTTAGCAGTTTTTTTGGTCTGCTTTAGGTTCCGCTTGACAATAGCCCAGTTTTTCTAAATTGGGCGGAGCTCTGGCGTGTTGAGAGGGTTCTTGTCATTGGGAATCACCTGCACGTTGTTGGCGGCGTACCACTCCATGGCCTTTTTACCGTAATGGCAAGATGCCAAATCCGGCCAAAACAGTACGGAACAACCGTGTTTCTTCAGGAAAGGCAGCAGACGTATATTCAAACACTCTTTCACGTAAATTTCTTGGTTGACAGTCCCGGAAGCTATGAATATGCTATTTTTCAAGCCACAGGTACAGATGGCTTGCCAAACCAGATATTTCTTCGCGAACTTTGACAGTTTCATGTGCTTGAAAATATCTGCTACCTTTCCCCTTCCTTTTGCCGTATAAAACTCCTGTCCCGGAAGCTGCTTGTAGTCGGCTTTGACGTAGGTTTCGTCGTCCATGACCACGCAGTCAAACTTCGTCAGCATCGTCGTGTACAGCCTCCGGGATCGCGCTTTGGCCGTCGTATTTTGTTTATCATCGCGATTTGGAGTCACTACCTTCTTGTAAGTCGATAGTCCGGCTCGTTTTTTGGCTCGATGCACGGTTGTAGACGACACCCGGCTTATTTGCGGCATCTCGGAGAGAGAGGTTAGAGTTTCGCTTGAAACAACCGGTAACTCTCTTTGTCGTCTCAGCGGCTTCCGGTTTTCGATTCCCCCCTGATCCAGACTTCCTGGCTGTCGACAAGCGTTCCCCAAACACTTTAATTACATTTGTAACGGTTGATTTGGCAACTTTTAGCGATTTCGCCAGCTTTGCGTGCGAGTAGCTCGGATTTTCGCGATGCGCGAGCAAAATTTTGATACGCTGCTCTTCTTCCTTTGACGGCATTTTGACAACTGAAGAGTGAATTCCAACATCAAAATAGGAGCAACATTCTACCCACACACCTTCAAAATGAGGGGTGTTCAGGTTTTTTAAATGCAAAATTGACAGAAATACGTCAAGTTGATACTGACCAAATTTTGACCGTATCACCCTTTATAAACAGATACTGTTGAACTAATTTAATCATAATAACCACCATTCTTGCAATATTTCCGTGAAATACAGATAAGAGATCCCACGATTAGCTTGATATGGTGTAATAAATTTTAAAAAAAATAGTAGCAAGGACTTATTATTTTTCAAATTACGTTTCGATTAATTCAATCATACCTACTTTTAAAATTGTTGACATACTCACCTAAAAGAGAACCATAAAAGTTAACTGTCGATTTTACTTAAATAACACAACGGAACAGTAATTTTGGTGCTTATGTTTCAATTACTAATTTTGAAAATTTTGAATTCAAATCATTCGTCATATTTTGACTATCACCTCTTGTTTTGAAAAAGTATTAAAATTGATCAGTATCGAGTTTTTACCCTCCATCCAAGCTAGAATTCAGATCTTGCCTTTATATTTTAATTTCAGAAATGCAACACTTCGAAAAAAAATTCTAAAATTTGTTGAAGTTTGAATAAATGAAATTCAACTTCTTCTAACATCATTCAAGAAAGTCTTTGAGTATTTGATATTGAGCATTTTCATTTATTTAAAAAAAATTAGAAACCTGCAAAACGATTGGAATTATGTTTTATTCACGACCATTTAGATCACCACTGGATGTAATTTTTCGGGGCTTCTTTTGTTAATTTTTTTTTGTCCGCCTGCTAGGGCCATCTAGGGTGAAAGACGGTCCTAGCAGGCTGAAAAATTGCTTTTTTTCTGTAGATGATCGAATAAAAGTAGATTAAAACGTAAAACAAGCGAATTTTTTAAAAACATCACCGAACAAAATCATTAAAAGAAACCCCGAAAAATTATGTTTTAGCACTCAGAGACCTGACGTGTGTTTTGAATACACAAAGTAATAACCAGTGAGAAAAAAAGTTGGAACGCCAGATCTTACACCTTATATTCAAGGAACTACTGAACCAATTATTACAAACTTTACACTATTGAATTACTTGAAGTCTCAACATTTTTATTATCATATTGAATAATTTCATAAGGTTTCAGCATTTTTTACAAGATATGAAAGCAACTTTTTTGTGATATTTTTTTTTTAATTTAATGTGTTTTTCTAACATGACGTAGAAAAATGGTGGACACCGTGTCTGCAAAAACCGTTGACCGATTTTTCAGAAATTTGCATTCATTCTGAATGACTTTAAAAAGTGAATTATTCAAAAACTCCTACAGGCAAAAGCTAGTATGTAGTAAAAAAACATAATTGATTATAAATTTTTCCGTGTTTTGCAGAATTGAAATAAATTTTCAAAAAGAAAACTTCTTAAACTTTTTTGCTCACAATTTAAAATTACTCATGGTTTTAGGAAAATTAGATCATTGAACTGAAACCTTTATTTTCATAATCTTTGGAATGTAGATAAAGCCAAAAAAGTACACAAATATATTTATTGAATTTGTATACAGTTATCTCGAAAATAAGAACAGATCAAAAAACTAATTGCATATCTGGGATCAGCGTCCCTAAATTGTTCAAACCTTAGAAACACGTGTGTGGACAAAAAAAAATTCAATTTTTAATATATCGGAAACTTGAAATATTAAATTGGGATTTTGATTGGTTCTTACGTTAAATTAACTCAACACGATGAAATTAAAACATTGAAAATAAAGTTATAATTTCTTCGAGAAACTGTGAGCATTTAAAAAACATTTTTGAAAACCGTGAAAAAAGAGAGAGAGATTTAATTGACCATGGCGAGTTTTTTTTTGAACAAGTTTGGCGAGTATAGGATATGTATTCTTTTGTTTTGAAAGTTGAATATACTTTGAATGTTTAGAATATATATATTTTTTTTCAAGCAAAATTATGTGAATTGATGTTCTATTTGCTGTTATGTTACAATAAAGAACTTATACGTCCAGAAAAGGAAAAGGAATATTTGCAGATTTCTTGATGATAAAATTTTAATATTTTCCATTTTTCTATCCCCTTTCACTCCAATTTACGGTATATGTAATTTGGCAATCATCCTTTTAGTTTTCTAGTATTTTCTTTCCTTTTTATTCGAATTACATTACATAAATCAAAAAAACAGTTTTATTTTGTCCTCTATCACTATTAACATCATCATCAATGTAGTTAACAGGAAAAAACAAACTCCTATGGATTTTCCGCAATATTTGTCCGAATCCATTCGTGGTAGTATGAAACTCGTGCGTAAGCATCCGGATAACCTTTGGCACAGGGAACACCGAAATTGACCAGCCCAATCAGTTTTCCGTCCAGCGTCAGTGGACCACCGGAGTCACCCTGTAATTAAAATATAAACTTTATGTTTGATGTCATGTTAAAAAAAAGTCCTAAAAAAAGCCTCACATTACAAGCGCCTTCACCCGTATGAGTAAGCGTACAAATGTGCCCGATATCAACGTTGGAGCCAACGGATAAGTTTGAGCACTGATCGTTGGAAAGAGTTTTCAGCTGAATGGTCTGAAGTTTCGTCGGAATTGGTCCTCCGGCTGAGGTTCGTCCCCATCCGGTCAAAGTGACCTCCCTTCCTTCGTCGACTTCCTTTTCCCAGTATTGGATTGGCTGAACCGTTTCCGAAAACTGCAATTTTTCCTTCAATCGAACCAGGGCAATATCGTTGGCGAACTGCGGAACATCGTGATACTTGTGGGTGATGAACTTGTCAATGGCGTATTGTTGTCCACCTTCTTTGAGACTATTTGTACCGACTAGAACAGTCAGCTTTTCCGTTGATTGACTGCACAAATGATGAATGTTAATTTGCATTTTGATTAATTGAAAATGAATAAACTTACTATTCAACGCAATGGCCGGCTGTTAGAATCCATCGATCCGAAATGATTGCTCCACCACAGTTGTGGCCAAATCCTTTCAACTGCAGAGACACCTGATATGGGACAGATCCTTCAGCGGCCTCCTGGCCACCGACAACACGATTAACGTAGTTATCATCCAGCTGCAGCGGCACTTCTGCTCCCCAAATGTTCTTCGCCAACAGAAGCGTACACATTAAAACGGTTGATGTTATCATTTTGAATTGGGTTGATTTTCTTTACACTATTCGAAGGTAGTTGGAAGGTTTGTGATGATGAGCAGGAGCTAGTGTTTAGCTTTTATACCTGATGAGGCGGAAACCACTTCAATAAAATAGTTCGCCAAGGATTAGAGGTAACCTCTACAAAGGATTGTTTTGTGCAAACAGCACCGAATGTTCTAATTTATTTAGTGTTTGAGTCATTAGACAAAACATCTGATCCAAAAAATGCATACATGTTTCCAAAATGAAATCGGACTTAAGTTATTTTATACACTTTTTTAAATAGATCAAAACAGACAAAATGGATTGCCCATTCCAATTGTGTAGTTGAACTATTTAAAGATTAAGATATGAAGAAATGTTTGCCATAGTTAACATAAAAATCATAATTTCCATTGATGGATAGGCTCTGAGTGCCTCAAATATATTCTTATTTTAAATTCTTCACACATCACTTTCGGAGTGTTTTTGAACCAAAAAATGCGGTTTTTGAACTCATCCAAACAGTTAGAATTCTCTTCGAACAGAAGAAAAAAAATTCAAGGTAAGATATTTTGATATTCAATATTTTCCAATCAAAATGAGGCATAATTTTGAACTCGTAGAATGTTTAAATATCTCAAATTATAACAAAACCTTCATGTTGAGAAGCGCGCACGCTACCACAGAACTATGCCTAATGCGTGCGAATGAGAGCTTCGAAATTCAATTAAAAGTTTTCGAAGCAAGCAAATTGAGTCAGAAAAATAAACTATTTGCATTAAAGGAGATATATATATATGTATATATATATATATATATATATATATATATATATATATATATATATATATATATATATATATATATATATATATATATATATATATATATATATATATATATATATATATATATATATATATATTTTTTTTTTTTTTTTTTTTTTTTTTTCGAAACTACCCAAACGATGATTTTGATTTGAGTTTCAGCTTACCACAGTCTGTACAACAGATGTACCATTGAATGGATATGTCAGGGTATCCGCTCATAAATGTATCCTTTTAAAACTCAATATGCATTTAATTATATATTTTATCTTATTATTTCTAAGCATATACGGTTTGTATCCTTCTGAAAACTATTGTTATTGCTAAACATTATAAACATTATATGTCTCATTAATTTCAACATTTTACTGTTATTTCATAACTATATGCCATTATTATTAAACCACTGTACATTTCCAATAATAATATTCAAATTCCTTATTATCAAGATACATATTTCATTAGAGGGAATGCATCTGGGGATAGCCTAAAGAAATCACTGCAAGCGGCACGGGTAGCCGGCCATTGTAGGTTTCTGAGGGTTGGATGCCTTCTTTCGACGAACCATCGGACCGTGGAAGCCCTAGAAGAAATTCGAAGGCCAAGCCACACAGCCATAGGCAGGACCTTGCTACCGATGGGGGAACCATACATACATACATACATACATACTACCCAAACGATGATTTTGATATCAAAGCCATATCTAGATAAGATAATAATATCACGTTGAAATGGGTTTCAGTAACAATTTGGATATGCTCTCCTTTCGATAAGGTAGTGTTCGTAGAAAACTGTCTATATATATCCTAATAGGATAAAGGCGCTCACACAATAGCACGTCGGACGTCGTGTCACGTCAGCTGCCAACGCTGTTGTTCAGTACTAAAACGCTGACGCGACGCACTGGGAATTTTTTGCAGCACAATACTAATAACACTGACAAGGCTTTCCAGCATTTTTTTTAGACAAAACTCGGGGTGCCTAATATTACAAAACACAGAAAATCGACGATAATTTTATTTTTGAGTATATTTGTGTCAAACTTCGACAAAAAAGCATAAACAAAATATTCTAAACCCTGCTGACACGCTGGAATTTTGATTTATTTCAAAACACGTCAACGCTGGAGAACGCTGCTGTTTAGAACAAGTTTAGCTTTTAGTACAATGCTGTCTCTGACGCGACGCACCATTGTGGTGACTCAAACGGAAAACGGTATCCCCAAAATGAAATGTCAACGCGACGCTGACGCGACACGACGTCCGACGGGCTATTGTGCGGGCGCCTTAAGAATGCTACTAGCCAAGGTGTGTATATATAGGACGTGTTGCCGTAAATCAAATTCCTAATTCAGCCATTTTGGCTATTTAGGCTATGTAATTGCGAAACTCATGGAGTTTGTTTACTATCAAACCACAGAAAAGCTGTGCAAATAATCTTATGTTTGTAAACAAACTCATTGAGAGCCCCGCTCACTCCTCTTCTATTTACTGTAAAAGTCTGAGAACCTCTTGTTTCAAAAAAGCTTGCTACTAGCTACTAGCCTGTTAGGATTATATTACTTACTTACCTAATGTTCTCGCGCCGATCCTCCGGTGCATAAGGCCGTGGTAAAAGACCTCCAGTGTTGACGATCACTAACAACAAATGTCATTTCGCGCTATTTCAGAAGTAACTGCCTTTGTAAACACATCGACCCATTTGATTGTCATTGAAGTTATTCTGATGTTAGAAGTTTGTTTATTTGCTTTTCCCAGATCAGAAGCTTGGAAACTGACGGACAACTTCGAAACTCTTGAGTGTTTACATTTTCCGGCAAATTTGTTCCTCGTCCTCCTCAAGAGAGGTGACAATCGGTTCAGGACTTGACGATTCCTCTGTTGTGACAGGACTTCACGATAGAACGTGTGCAACTTGCGACTCAGCAGAGAACACCCACCGTGCTATGGACTGTCGCTGAGCTGGAGCGTTGCGACTCAACGGGCTGACTGTAGCGCCGTGACTCGACGGGCTGACTGGGAGAATGTATCTTTTACCCTTACACCCATAGTGCTCCACACAGAATGGATAGAACCTTTTTGTTTCGAACATCGGTACTATAATTTATACATTCCTTCCGTATTTTTTTTCACCGATCAGAATCTGTGAATAAAGACGTTGTGCCACTGTGCGAGTACAAATTGTTTTGTGATTTATTGTTTTGTCGGTTATTATTAGTGTGTGGACGGATTAAACGCCCACTTGATAGTTCGCAATGAGCGTGCACGTCGGTCATCCAGTCAGTCAGCGAGTACGACCTGAGCAAGCGAGCCGAGTGTAGCAGCGCGTTGTTCCCCCGGCTGGGCTGGTCCTGTGGCCCGCCGATACTACTCCGATCGCCGGACCGGTGTGCACATTTGGCGACCGTGACAGGTGTTTTCTTTCGGATCAGTTTATGATCCGGTTTTTGAGAAATAAAAACGAACCGAAAACAAAAAAAAAAGCGAGGTGAAGGTTCACGTGAAAATTATTTATAGCAAATGAGGTTAAAAATCAAACAAGTGATCAGTTACCCATTTGGAAACACTTAGTGAGTAATTGGAATTCACATACTGTGTAAAAGCTGTTTTTGCAAAAAGAAATAGTTTTCGATTGCTATTTCGGAAAAAGTGAATATGAAAAAAGTGATGAATAGCAGTGTTGCGAAAACTGTAATTGTTGGAAAAACATTTAAATATTGAAGTAATTCAAGTCCGTTTAAGGGACAGCTGAAATTAAATATTGAGCGAGTCGTGAGGACAGCTTGAACATGTTGTTCGCAGTTTCAAGTGAGTTGAGAGGACAGCTTGAAATTGGAAGGCGTGTTGAGAGGACAGCCTGAACATATAAACGCGAATTTCAAGCGAGTTGAGAGAACAGCTTGAAATTGAAAGGCGAGTTGAGAGGACAGCCTGAGCGTTTTGATTACAGTTTCAAGCGAGTTGAGAGGACAGCTTGAAATTGGAAGGCGTGTTGAGAGGACAGCCTGAATATATAAAAGCAAATTTCAAGCGAGCTAAGAGGACAGCTTGAAATTGAAAGGCGAGTTAAGAGGACAGCCTGAGCGTTTTGATTACAGTTTCAAGCGAGTTGAGAGGACAGCTTGAAATTGAAAGGCGAGTTGAGAGGACAGCCTTGGCGTTTTGATTACAGTTGCAAGCGAGTTGAGAGGACAGCTTGAAATTGGAAGGCATGTTGAGAGGACAGCCTGAATATATAAACGCGAATTTCAAGCGAGTTGAGAGGACAGCTTGGAATTGAAAGGCGAGTCGAGAGGACAGCGTGAGGGTTTTGATTACAGTTTCAAGCGAGTTGAGAGGACAGCTTTGAATTGGATGGCGAGTTGAGAAGACCGCTAGTACATATTGACGCGACTTTCAAATGAGTTGAGAGGACAGCCTGCGCACTATTGTGAATCCAAGCGAGTTAAGAAGACAGCTTGAGAAATTAATTGAACCTATTTTTAACAACTTTATCGAGTTAATAGGACGGCTTGGATTTGAGATACAAGTACAGCCTTAATGCATTATCAAATAGAAACCCAGTGGGTTGGAAGAACAGTTTGTGATAAATACGAACTATGATGTTCGAAGGAACAACCTGAATTAAACGGTTAAATATCGTAAGTTGAGATATCAAGATGGAACTAGAAAGCTAGTTGAGAAGATAGCTTTGGTATTTGATACAATTAATGATCCAGCAAGATAAGCGGACAGCTTGAGATACGAGCGAGGCAAGAGGTCAGCTCGAATAGATTCTTTTAAACTCCAAGTGCGTTGGGGGACAACTTGGGAAAAGACATATGATGCGGAAAGTTTAATGTTAGAAAAGTGTTAAAAAAATACCCGGACACCATGTTGAGAGAACAGGTTTTGTATTTTGTTTATAAGAAAAATTCATGATCAACCGGATTGTGAGATGAGAGTGAACTGTGAAGTGTATCGAAGGACAGCTTGGATTTATTATATTTAACTCCGGATGGAAAGTACAGCTTGAAAATGAAAATAAAGCGTTTCGATAGGATAGAATACGGATCTCATCGAATTTAACCAAGCGTTTTATAAGAACAGTTTAAGATAAGAATAGATTCCAACGTGAACTCAACTATCAATTATACAACAGGTAAGATGAACACTGAACTGAAGCAAACCAGAAAGGAAATCCATTCAGATGCTTTGCTTGGCCAAAAATTCGAAAAAAAGGCAATGAAAAATTTGAGATATTGATTTAATCGATTGAACTCTAAACTGTGTAAGCGTTGAAACACCAATCAATAGATTATGTTAACCGTGTTATGTTTGAAAATTTAATTAAATTAATTTGAAATATTTTTCATTTATTATTATCTATTTTTTTGGAATAGGAGGGGGATGTGTGTACGGATTAAACGCCCACTTGATAGTTCGCAATGAGCGTGCACGTCGGTCATCCAGTCAGTCAGCGAGTACGCCCCAAGCGAGCGAGCCGAGTGTAGCAGCGCGTTGTTCCCCCGGCTGGGCTGGTCCTGTGGCCCGTCGATACTACTCCGATCGCCGGACCGGTGTGCACAATTAGACACAAGCGTTTTTCTATATATTTCATAACGTCGCTGGTTGGCAAGGTTGCCGATCACCAGCGCGAAAACTTCGGATTTCAACTTAAATGACAATATGATTTGATATGATAGATTTATATTCACTAAGGTTTTTAGTTCAGTGGTTTGTTGGTGAACAAACTCCATGAGTTCCGCAGTTTGTTAAGTGGTTTGTTGGTACACAAACTCCATGAACAGTAAATTTTTTTGTGTTGGAAACCAGTAAAATTTTGCTATTTTTTATCCCGCTGGTATTCCAGAAAATTTTCAGCAATATGAATTGCTGGAAATATCAGCAAACTTAATCATCTGGAAAAGGGTTTTCTAGAAATCTACAAATGTTCATTTTAAAAATCAACGGGGTCATATGCCGTTTTGGATCTTTATTTTTTATCTATCTGAAATCTTCTTTATAAATTTTCGTCTGTCTGTCTGTCTGTCTATTCCCTATAGACATTAAAACTGCTAAACTGATTTGCGTGAAACTTGGAATATGAGGGTATTGGAGGTCAGGAAAGGTTTTTTTAATAGTTTGGGACACCTAGCTCTTCCTGAAGAGGGGGAGGAGATCTCTCATATAAATGTAATAAGTCTTCATAACTCGAGAACTGAACAAGCAAATCAAACCAAACTTGGTAGGGTGGGTACTTGAGTAAGAATTGTAAAAGTGTTTCTAAGAATATTTGGTATCCCTACATTCACCCAGTGGGGTGATAGGAAGGGAGAAATACATAACTAGAGGACTTATCAAGCTTATGGAACCAAATTTGGCATGAAATGGGTAGTGGAATACGAGAAATGGTTCTATGATTATTTCAGACCCCTCCTTCTATCCAGTGGAGATACAGGAAAGAAGGAGGGAGAGGGCTTTAACTCCATTTTTATTTCATAACTTGAAAGCTATTCGAGCAAATGAAGCCGAATTTGTCTTGGAAGGGTATTTGGGTTCCATAAATAGTTCTATGACTATTTGGTTCCCCTCCCTCCTTCCAGTGAGGAGATTGAAAGTGAGAAGAGGGCTCCTTTACAGTTTTCAGCATTACTGGGAAATAATCAAGCAAATGGAACTAAATTTGGCGTGGAAAGGTATTAATAATTCGAGAAATGTTTTTATGATATTTTGAGAACGGAGGTCTCTAAGTCGGAAAATCTTAGGGGAAGAGGGTGCTCCCATAAAACTTTTTACATCACTAGGGAACTTACCCAGCAAATGTATGCAAAACAAAGAAATGTTTCTGCTAATATTTGGTACTACTGCCTCCTTCCCGTTGCGTGATAGGAAGGAGAATGGGAATACAATTTTTCGCATAGCTCGAGAACTTATCGAGCAAATGGAAAAAACTTTGACATGAGAAAGCACTTGGATACGTAAAATGGTTATTTTCTTATTTGAGACTTATTTCTTTTTTTTTGGTAATCCACCATGGGTGCACGGATTCACCGCAGTTTCTGCCAAAGTATGGGTTCACATGTATTCCTTAGATTATTAGGTTTGACAAAATCTCCAATGCAGCGCGCCACCATACCCAGACCCCATGGCTTCGTAAGAACTGTTATGTGGTGAATGTATTGCGTGTGTTGATGTAGGTATATTTTGGAAGAACGAATCAATCAGGTGGGCTAGTTTACTTACAGGTATTCCGGCATCCGTGTATATACCTGGCCAGCTGGCAACTGATTGAACATTCCAATTATATAATCAGTTATATAATGAAACACATCTTACCTGTCGGCCCGCTTATGGGATTCGAACCCAAAAGTTTTTCTTGCCGATACCGGGAATCGAACCCAGTATGCCTGGTGTACCAATACCAGACTCGCGCCAGCCTATCCACTAGACCACATCGGCGCTTCTTCTTATTTGAGACTTATTTCTCCTTCAATAATATTAGAGAAGACGGGAGCTCACATACGATTGTTTTGCATAAACCAAGAACTGATCTAATAAATGGAACCAAATATGACATGGGAACAATCATAAAATCGAGCAAATGGAACAGAATTGGGCATGGGAGTGTATTTTTTACACGGAATGTTTAATCTTGATCTTGGCTTCGATACAAACTTTCTAGCATAACTTGCCAACTAATAAAGCAAACGAAACCAAATTTTTATGAGAGAGTATTCGAGCACCAGAAATGTTTTTCCGGTGTTTTAGCACCCCTCCCTCCATTCAGTGGAGCGATAAAAAGTGGTAAGAGGGTAACTCATACATTTTTTTAACATTTCGATAACTAATCGAGAAAGTGGAACCAAATTTGCATGGAAGCATATTTGTGTACGAGCAATGTTTCTTCGATGGTTTGAGACCCCCTTCTTCTGCCAGAGGGAAGATATAAAGTGGTAAGAGGGTTACCCATGACATGGGATCGTATCGTATTAATTGCCCCGTGACGTTATTCTGTTACAAAAAATGTTTCTAGGATAGTTTGGGACCCTCTCCACATTAAAAAGGTACAGCAAAGATTCCATGAATTAAAAAATTACTATGAACTTCCACGGATTTAAAAAAATTAAATTAGGATGTCGAAATAAAAGAGGTTGAATTTTACTGATGAATCAGCTTACATCGAACTCTGAAACTTTTAGACAATTTCCGATTTAAATTTTGTTTTCGTAAATATATTCATTAAATTAATTTCCGGCTTTATTGGTGAGGGTTAAAGAGTTGAAATTTCAACTCTTTAACCTTCACCGATAAAGCCGCAAATTAATTTCATAAAAAAAATTCACGGTGATTTCTCCTCTTAAAAATTATAAAAATATATTCATTAATTTAAACTGAAGATCATTGATTGAGCTAGACTAAAATAGTTAAACTGATTTTTTTAATTATAAGCTTAAAATTTTTGTTTGTTTTGAATTATTTTTAGTATTTTAGAAAATTCATAACCCACACTAGAAAAACAGGCAATGTTGGTGCAAGCAAATGTTTCAAAATTTATCGATAATATAGCTGGCTAAGCATTATGATCACTGATGTGATCATTCCTGTAATCTGCTGAAGAGATAAATATTAGTACAACTTTATAAAATCTTGATGATCTTAAAATAACCTACCGGCACTAAAAGTTTCAAGTCAAATGATGCCAGTCCCCAAGATTGGAATCCGATTTGCTGCTGCAGCAACAACTGTCTGGAGAATCGATAAACCTGTTTGAAATTATTTGATCATCAATAACAATATGGTTTTGAAGTTTGATTATGGGTTGTATGGATACTCACTATGTTAAACTGATCGGTATCGGAATATTCACATACATAGGAATTCATTTTCGAAATCTGAACGGAAAATAAAGAAACGAAGATAATTATTTTCGGGTAGTTGAAATTGCATTCGTTAGTTGTGAAGCAACAGTTGATATTTTGTTTTATTACGTTTTAGTACAGAAGTATAAAAAATGAGTAAATCCTTATAGAAATGTACGGTCTCTGTTATTATATATTTATTCGGACGGATTGATCAACCAATTTCTGACGGTCGCCTTGAAATGATGAAGGAAACAATTGTATTTACCACAGTAGACTGTAAATTTTGAATTGCAATCATAATAGTGAGTTTATCAATCAATATCATCTCGATTAGTTCATGGGTTCAACGAACCGAAAGAATGTCTATGGACGTTCAGGAAGTGATTTTTTTTTTAGTTTACTTGAATTCTTTTTTTGTAAATCTTACCTCTTTTTGAACATTATTAAGCGGCAATAAGACGAATCCTAATCTATGGCAATTCAAAAATATCAAACACAGGTCTGTAAACATGTCTGCCCAGTCGTGGTTTGTTATACACTGCAAAAAAATCTGAATCCTTAAAAGCACTGAAAACGAAGAGCCACAATATTACATGACATAGAATGCGATTTCATAATGTAAATTTACAAAATAAAAAATAATTGAATCAATAACAGCACTGAATTTGAATCACACGGATATTACATGACGCAGAACACGATTTCCTAACGTAAAATTCCGTCATTTATGATGCTTCTTTTTCTTTACATCATATGTGATGTAATTTTATAGATTTTGTTCGTTCACAAAAAAAAATGAATCCTTGACAGCACTGAAACTGGAGAACAATAATATTACATGACATGTAAAACGATTTTGTCATGTAAATTAACACAGCTACAAAAACATGAATCCAAAAAAACATTGAATTTGTAGAGTAATTGACACGCTATTTTCCAACGTGAACACAACGAAACAAACAAATAGCACGAAAATTGAATGACAAAAGCCTTCAGTGTACCCTCGGAAATTTGTGTTTGTTTTGAAATCGTGATCCCGAAATTTGTTTTTCGCTAGGTAGGATAGTAGTTTTCTCAGTTCGTTGTACAAGGAGTGAAATTCGCGATAAGAACACCAAGTCTACTGCTGAGTGCTGATGCCATCATTCGTGCCATCCGGCTATGACTATGCCAAAATCGGTTGTTGGAGTGGAATGGAGTTGTTCCGAATTTAAAATGGTGAGAAAAATCGAACATTCAACTAAGTGAATCGACAGTTTTGTGTGAGCAGTAATATTTTTAATCCCGTCCTATTTCAGAAAACTCCTCCAATTTGACGAAGGGATAGTGTGACCTATTTATTCAATTTCATCCTTCACCGGGAAGTCGTATCCTTGTGGTGTGTGCAGGTCGTTGGTATGCGGAAAAGGAATTAATCGATCACCATTTCAACTTACTTCATGAAGGTTCCCTGCAAGTCATTCCAGATGGCTGGGTGCACCGTTTCCGTCTGGACAAATGCCTCTAAACAATAATCCGAAAAGTTAGACAGAACTTCCTCGGGTAATTTTTGCACTCATCAACTAACGGTACCCATCGGATCAGGTGTTTGTTATCTGTTTGCACGGTAAGGTTATTTCTTTTATTTTTCTACCCTTTGTAATTCTTTTTTTGGATTATGCTTCCAGCACTGAGGAGGCGGATGAATCATCCCGAAGATTCGTTCGAGATGAGGAATCGTTTGAATGATCTGACTCATGGAAAGAAGCAGTATAGAAGAGTTGCATAAGTGTAACAGCTGCCTCAAATTTTTGATGGTTTGTCACTGGAATATGTGGAACCCCAAACGTGGAAGAAACGGCTGGAAAATGCCCATAAGGAGCCCAAACATCTTCGGGAAGAACAGAGGGATCGAACACGCTTGGAAGTAAGTTGCTCAATTTAAATTGTGGTTAGTTAAGTTTTAAGCTGAATACGCATAGGAATCTTTGTCAACTCAATGTTTAATTCTGTGTTCCAATTAATTTCACCACATAAGCCACCGGCAGAATAATTAAACTTGATTGTGTTTTCTATAGTGTTTAATTTTTGTAATTGAACCTGGTTAGAATGTAATTCTTAAAAAAAAACGAAACAAATTTAAGATAAGGATAAATTTTGTAGATATGTGCAAAGGCACTGTTATTAAATTTCATTCTACAATGCACATTTATTTTATGAATGCAGCCGTTTAGCTGATGCCGAAATTTTGACATTGTTACATATGTGTAGAAAATCGTGGATAAATTTAAACTAGGAACTAGGTGGTTGCCTGACGAGTCAATTAGTAACAGTTTTATTATTCTTTAGAACAGCAGGATGGCAGGAAGCTTCATGTAGAAAGGACTATTCATTGACCATTGAATGTCGCGAGTGTTATATGAGGTAACAATCTTTTTCATTTATTTTTCCCTTTGTTTTGTTTCTTTGAAACAGTACTCACTACATGCTATGGTCTTCAGATGAAATTTGGCAGATGTGAAAGTAAAAACATAAACCCGGATATGTGTCTCACACACAGTGCATCCGTCTACGAGGTGAATGATCTGATATCTTAAAACACTCCTTCATCAAATGAATATCATGCAAGTTGATTCCTATAGCTAAATTCCGTCCTACAAATAGAGAATCATTAAGGATGACAGGATATCGATTATTCTAAATAGGTGAGCATGAGCTGTTTTTTTTTAAATATCATAACATTAAATGTTACAAAATAAAAATATGCTTAGATGGGTGCGTTGCTAATCAACTTCATTACTGTTTCAGGTCGCCTGAGCTAACACAGATTGTTCGATGCGGATCTAATCAACTGATAATAACCTATTTATTATCCATTTTCCTTCGACATCCGGTGCATCTATGCACACAAATTTTTCGACTTTCGCGATGAAGAGACGGACGAGGGTCGTAAGAAAAAGCTTGGATAGCCGTTCAAAACCGCCGTAGGGGTGCGCTCTTCAACAACATGGGAAAGCACATCGAAAAATCTGCTGCCATGGAACTTGATTTTTATTGATTTTTAAGGTTTCTGTTGAGTGTTGTTATGAAAATGTAAATTAATTTCAATTAATTAATGAAAAGCAATAAAAACAGCATTATTTATGACTGTAATTCTTATTGGAAATGAGAAAGCGCATTAAAATTGAAAAATTACATCACATATGATGTAATCAAATAAAAACGTCATGAAAGACGGAATTTTCCATGTGAGTTTAATATTACATGTTTTTTTTATTTACAGAGGTGTAATATTCAAATTGCACTGAAAATTTCGTCATATGTGATGCTTCTTTTTATTTACATCATATATGATGTAATTCTACAGATTTTTTTCGTTGTGTGTATTTAAAAAAAATTGGAATACATGTATGCAACATCCTCCTACAAAAATTGGTATCCCTTCTATCAAAATCATCAATGAGAACGAGTTGATCACATACTTTATCAGCTGGTATGTTTTGAGTTGTTTCTGTCGCAAAAATTCAAGTTCTTCGTTGAGATCCCCTGATGTCTTCTTGCATATGTTTTTGAGCTTATCATTGATGATTCGAAGAATCGACAAGGTTAATGTGAGCGCATTCCAATATTGAAGAACCACTTCAAAAACAAACCACGAACCCAAAAATGAAAGAATTGCATACAGTATGGACATGCCAGAAGCAGATCGATGAGTAATTAAGTAGTTGATTGTATTAACAAGGATGAAACTTCCTATTGCTCGTTTGTACATTTTAAAAGGTATGACGAGGTTTATCTTCATGTCACGTTTTTCCAAGGCAAAACTCAATTCTCTCAAATCCCTAGAAAATTTTTCATATCGTGGGAAACATCTTTGGGTCATACAAAACCACGAGAGTACATTTGCAACTCTAAGGATTATGAGAAAACCATATGTTATTCCAAAAATTGTAAAGTCTGGTCCAAAATAAGTTTGAACTTCTTTCCAATACTGGTAAGAGTAAGCCAACGGAAGTAAACTGCCGCGAATGATGTGAAAACTTCGAGTAAAAAACGAAACTTTCTTATGATGACTAGAATTGGCTTCATCCGTCGAAAAATATCGAATTGGGTATGGAGCTGCTCCAATGATCTGACTCACTAGCAAAACTGAAGAGAAGTAGTTCTCTATATCCGTTCGAGTGCTTCTACGTCCGATCATTTCAATTGGAGAAAAGTTACTAGATGTCGAAGTTATCACAGATCTCGTAACACATCGCACTACATTGCAAATTGTAGAAATATATTGTTCGAACCACATGAGTGTGTTTTCTTAATGACCTCTGTTTTGACTAGGGTCAGAATAACACATGAGAGTCAATAATCTACATTTCCTATGATGAGTTCCGAGCAAACCTCACGCCAGGGACGACGAACAGAGAAGTGCAGTACAGGGTCCGGCAATGGAAGTGCTATAGTGAAATAAACATATAAATTGATCAAAACAACAACTTTTTATTTCAAATTCATTAAATTTCTCTTGAAAACAAATAACTTTTTCAAAATTTACTTAAAGTTCGACATGCTCGCCCTTGAGTTTAACCACTCGCCTACGGTCGAGGAACGCATCGTATGAGGCCCGCAAGTGTTCTTGTGGTTATCCCAGGATGCCACGAGATGTCGCTTCAGGACCTCCACACCTTCATGTTTCTTATAGCAGACTTCGGCCTCCAACATACTCCAAACAGCGAAGTCGATAAGGTTCAGGTCTGGCGAACTCGCCGGCCACTCGGAGCTCGAAATGAACCCTGGAAAATGTTGTGCAATCCAAAGTTGGGTTTTCTTCGCTTTGTGAGCCGGTGCCGAGTCCTGTTGGAAAACCCAATCCCTGGAACCCAATTCCAGCCCAAACCATCACCGATGCTGGTTTCTGTCGCCGGTAGGCCGTCAGCAAGTCGACATGGCTTCGTGATTGTGCGCTCGGCTCGGGACTGGGGAACTGCTTCCGGTCAATTCGATGGTGATCTGTCTGGCAACCAAACTCTGTCGTTCTGCTTATTCACGAATTGCTGTACGGTGAAGAGTTTCTCGTCGGTAAACACAATATTCTTCAACCTTCTTTCCGCGGCCCTCTTCAGCAGCGCATTCGCTCTTTTTACCCGTTCTTGTTTCTGCTCCACCATAAGGTCTTGAACGTTTTGAAACTTGTAGGGTTTGGTTTGAAATTTATCTTTCAAGATCCGATGGAGACTTCGGTCTGATATGTTGAGATCTTCTGGCAATTTATTGGCACCATACCGTTTTTGGCACTTCCGGTCTCCAGGTATCTTTTAACTGTACGGTATACAAAACTTCTGCACACACTTATATCGGACAGCTCACGAAATATGTCCTTCTGCCGTTTGCCAGCTAGGAACAAGGCAACCACAGCGCTACGTTTCTGTTCGAGATCCATTTTTCCGGATAACACCTGATTACAATAGTAACACTTACATCCAATAATAGCTAAGACTTAATGTAAACAAAGCGACGAGGGGTCGTTCATTACTGTTCAGTGTGCAAGCAGTTGAATTGCCGGACCCGGTACTGGTTACTCAAACTACGCTTAAAACTATCCTTACTGATATGAAAATCAAAACACACATACATACACTTGGTTGAACAATCTACAAGAGATGACAAATGGGTTATAAAATTCATTTCTTGCATAATTGTTTAATCTAACCGGCTCGATTATTATTATTTGAATATAATAAAAATTTCATTAAATTAATCCAATGAAAATTCTCTTTTTTTTCTTACCACTTGATTGTACTGATTGTAATGGGCTTCAAAAAGATTCTGCAATTCAGTCGCTTTGCCAGGTGTCTTAGAAACTTTATTGAATATGATTTAAGCATGCGTTTATCCTTCTGCCCTTATTTCCTTTGTGCTGTATAGTCTAAAATATCCATAGGCGACATCCATAAATTACGTAACGCAAAAAATGCACTTTTTTGACCCCCTCCCCCCCTTATGTCACAAATCGTAACGATTTAACGTACCCCCCTATGAAAATTACGTAACGCTGATAATAACCCCCCCCCCCCCCCCGACTTCTCATGTTTTGAATACTGTTTTTCGAAGATCAAAAACAGATTTTAACATAAATTTATTTAACGTTCTTTAAAACGGAATTGTTATCCATCCAAATCAATTCTTTAGTACTCATTGATGATAACTCTCTGTTAAAGTAAATTGATTGTCTTATTACGAGTTGCTCTGTGATTGTTCACTGATGATCTTCCTTGATTCCTGTATTTTGTTTAAGGAGCATGCAAAATATGCCCCACTTAATAATATTTGTCGGAATAATGAAAATTGCATTTTTTTAAAATCGATTGAGAAAAAATTGTTAAATATCCGTCTTAAGGTTGAATTGAGTTCTTGGGGGTAAATGGTACCAATGGTACCATTAGGTACATTCTGTTTTCCAACGGTTTTTTCACGGATATTCCATACACATGTCAGAGTCTATCTCAGAATCTTTAAAGACGAAAGGTTACAAACCATTCACGTTGAAGCTTAGAAATGTTAAGCTCGGTATGGTTTGTTTATCATTCTGCAAAAATTGTATGACATCAAAATAGCTGCGATTAAGTAAACTGACATTTTTTAGAAAAAAAATCGTTACGTAACGATAAGCATACCTCCCCCCCTCCCCTATGTCACAATTCGTAACGTTCGAGCTTACTCCCTCCCCCCCCCTAGGAGCGTTACGTAATTTATGGATGCCCCCATAGGCTCGATTTTATGGAGCTCCTGTATTTTTCTTCGCTTTTTTCGTCTCAAGAAATTTCAATCAGCATTTTCTTTGAAAATATAAGATTTGCAAAATACTTTTTTGCAACCACTTATCCTCAAATACAACATTCTAAAGTTCATTTATATTCTCTTTTTCAAAATTTGTTGTTGAATCACTTCTAAAACTATGTTAAACTGTGACGCGATTTTTATACGGTTCCTTGTAAAACTCCAGTTTATAAAAATATAGTTCCGACAGCCGTATTCCAGTACAACTTAATGGCTCAAAGCGTGAAATTGCAATGCTCCATTTGGCTCACTACACGAAACAACAATGCGCAAAATGACTCTTTTGAGAAATGGGTTTGGCCGAAAAGGTAATGCGTGAAGTGATCGGGGACTACATTGAAATTGTTCGATCTTCAGAAAATAATCGATCTCCACGATCGATTCTACGACCAATAATAGTGACCCATCTATGAAAAACCGGAACTTGAAGATCGATCGCTGAAAGATCGATCTTTTTCCATTTTTAATAAGAATGAGAAATTGTTTGTTAAAAAAAGTAAGGACGTAAGGTTTAAAAAAAAATTAACCACAGATAAAAAAAAGGTTTCCAAATGCTTCTACAAAGGTAGTCAATAAATCAAAATCTGTAGATAAAAACTCCAAAAAGCCAATCAAATTTTAAGTATTGATCAATATCGACAAGATGCTTAACGGATGGCACTGTAAACCAGTGACCAAAATTGGATCTAAATATATCGACGAGAGAAAGAATCCAAAAGAGCGTACGATGTTGTCAATTTTTCGATGGTTAAGAATCGATCGAACAAACTTAAATCTGAGTTGAAAAGATAGATCTTCCACTGGGTGAAACAATGACAATTTTATACATCTTGTGCAACGTTGGAGCAGAGGACAACGATTGGCAAATCATTCTATTACTTGCTTGTATAATTGATGGGAAAGCATAAGAGCAATAAAAGATCCAAAGATATTCCAGTTATCAAACTTGAGCATCTTCTGATCGATTCTTGAATCAATACAGTGAGCGAAATAAGAATAGCACCACTATGTGTTTGGCTTGTTAAAATATGAATGATTGAAAATTACGAAAATTTTCTTCCACAGTTTGTTTTGAATTGCTTAACGGATAAATCAAGCATAAGTTTACTTTTTTTGGACGTAGCAAAGTGCGAAATAAGAATAGAACCCCTTGAGTTTTTCTAACAAAAACAAGATTATTTTTAAAAATTTACTGTGTAAAAGTGATAAATAATACTTCTACGAGTTATTTGAATAGATAACTGCATTTTAGGAGTTTCCCAGAATTCCAAGGGTTTTCAAAGGTTTTAAAATGGGGGTTTTAAGAGATGCTCCTCTAGCGTTAAGGAATTAGATATTTGAGCTGTAATTCTTTATCACATTACTAACTTTCTTCATTAAAATAACGTGAAATGATGAAACAAACATTCGGGATTAATTTTTAATAAGAAAAAATAGGTTGGAAATCAAAAACTTTGGTTTTGTTCAGTAAACCTTTTTTCCAGTTTAAAGTCGTAGATGGCAGCACAATCTTGCAGTTAAAACCAATGTTTGTCTAAATATTGATTTTCCAAGTTTATTTAGGCCTATATTCATCATTTTGAGGTATTTTTCCATCACAGTTTTGTGGAAATTCACGCTGCAGAAAGCTTTTCCGAATTTGCAAAAGAATCACCAGCAAAAAAATGTACAACCGCCACAATTGCAAATCATACCAATAATACTGCTAGCCGTCTGGTTCATCAAGCTGCATCGCAAAGTATAACCACTGACCATACTGACTGGACAGTCGATTTCGTTTTTTGGATAATTTACGCACTCTGGAATCGATAGTACGCAATATCGATTCCAGAGTGCGCATCGATCGATTTGAAGAAATGCTATCCCAGTTAGAAAGTGCCACCCGACTTTCGCAAAAAACAGGCAATTCAGACTACAGGGAATTTCTACCGGAAAAATTATAGGTTCGCCACCTGCCGTCGGTATTGCGAACCTGCTAAATTTGAAGAAAAAAATTAGCCAGAAAATGATCGAATTTTTGTTCTAAGTGTCCTGTCAGTATGATCAGTGGTATAACTTTATTCTGATAATCGGTCCAAAAACTTCACTTTTAGTGACCTTGATGCAATTTTATTTTTTTGGATTTAGTGATCTTAGAATTTCCAAAGCGCTCACACGGTACGTGTATTGATTTCTTGACCATAATCATCCCTCCCTCTCCCTTATTAATCCTGGATATTCGAAAATGTTCATGAATTTGGTTAAATGGCAAGATAGTGCTGCCATCTATTACTTAAAATTAGAGGAATAGTGTTTGATTATTAAAAAACATTAATATTTTTGAATTCCAACCTGCTATTTGGATTCAAACTCAGCCTCAAATCAATGTTTCATCATTTTGCATCATACTTATGAATGTAAATGAAGAAATCAAGCAGTTTGATAAAGTTTTATAGCTTAAATACCTAATTCCTTAACGCTAGAGAAACATCTCTTAAAACCTCCATTTCAAAACCTTTGAAAACCTTTGGAATTCTGGAAAACTTCTAAAATGCAGTTATCTATTCAAATAACTCGTAGAAGCATTATTTATCACTTTTGAACAGTGAATTTTTAAAAATAATTTTGTTTTTGTTGGGAAAACTCAAGGGGTTCTATTCTTATTTCGCACCCTTTTTTCACATTTTTGGTCCTCAACGCCAATTGCTACGTCCAAAAAAAGTAAACTTATGCTTGATTTATCCGTTAAGCAATTCAGAACAAACTGTGGAAGAAAATTTTCGTAATTTTCAATCATTCATATTTTAACAAGCCAAACACATAGTGGTGCTATTCTTATTTCGCTCACTGTAGAAAGACCCATATCGTCGTAACACGACAGCGTGTGACAACTTTAGGACAAATGAGAAAACCCAATCAATAAGATATTCAGATCAGATTATCTCTGAGGATCATTCGATCCAGGGACCTAGAAATATTTTTAACAGGTTTTATACAATAACTTCTTTAACAAACTGGTTTCAATAGGCGCTCTTATGGCCATCAGCTTGCAAAAGGTGTGGAGAAGTACAAATGATGATGTCCAGCAATAGGAAATGCACCAGAATTGTTAATTATTTTTGTCTCACGGAATTCCTCTTCTATGTGGGGATAAGCACTGAAATACTGAATGAAATGCCGACCAAGACCATAAATGAAGAAATCAAAATAATCTTTTGTCTATTGTTTGACCCGTTTTTAAAGTTGCCTTTAATCCTCGGCGAGCTATTTCTTTGAAGTGGATTCCACCTCATCAGGTATAAAAGTTAAACGATAGCTCCTGCTCATCATCACAAACCTTTCAACTACCTTCGAATAGTGTAAATCAATCCAATTCAAAATGATAACATCAACCGTTTTAATCTGTACGCTTCTGTTGGCGAAGGACATTTGGGGAGCAGAAGTGCCGCTGCAGCTGGATGATAACTACGTTAATCGTGTTGTCGGTGGTCAGGAGGCCGCTGAAGGATCTGTCCCATATCAGGTGTCTCTGCAGTTGAAAGGATTTGGCCACAACTGTGGTGGGGCAATCATTTCGGATCGATGGATTCTAACAGCCGGCCATTGCGTTGAATAGTAAGTTTTTTCATTTTCAATTAATCAAAATGCGAATTAACATTCATCATTTGTGCAGTCAATCAACGGAAAAGCTGACTGTTCTAGTCGGTACAAATAGTCTCAAAGAAGGTGGACAACAATACGCCATTGACAAGTTCATCACCCACAAGTATCACGATGTTCCGCAGTTCGCCAACGATATTGCCCTGGTTCGATTGAAGGAAAAATTGCAGTTTTCGGAAACGGTTCAGCCAATCCAATACTGGGAAAAGGAAGTCGACGAAGGAAGGGAGGTCACTTTGACCGGATGGGGACGAACCTCAGCCGGAGGACCGATTCCGACGAAACTTCAGACCATCCAGCTGAAGACTCTTTCCAACGATGAGTGCTCAAACTTGTCCGTTGGTTCCAATGTTGATATCGGGCACATTTGTACGCTTACTCATGCGGGTGAAGGCGCTTGTAATGTAAGGATTTGTTTTTTGGATTTTTAACATGACAACAAACATAAAATTTATTTTTTAACTACAGGGTGATTCCGGTGGTCCTCTGACGCTGGACGGAAAACTGATTGGGCTGGTCAATTTCGGTGTTCCCTGTGCCAAAGGTTATCCGGATGCGTACGCACGAGTTTCCTACTACCACGAATGGATTCGAACGAATATTGCCGAGAATCCCTAAATCTGTTCTATTGCCTACCAGATGTGATTGATACTGCTCTCAATAAAGAAATAACTTGGATGATAACTTGAAAAAAAAAATTTGTTCATAAATGTTTTCATGGAAAACAATGAATATATGAGAAATTTGTGTAAAATGTATGGTAGGATCGAAACAATCTCGAATTTACTAAATAACAGAACAGAAATCAAATTTCTGCCCAGCGCTTAGCAATCTCATGTAAAGGCAAAAATGCCACTGAAAGTCTATCTACAAAAAATTTTGATAATTGGTAAACAGATATTGTGTCAGTATCACCTTAAAATAATTTAGGCGATGAATAAGTACTCGTTGAATATTCTGTCACTCTCTGGAGCCACATTTGAACCTTTTTTTTTTTTTATTATTAGAGACGTTTTAACCTACATTGGTTATTCGCGTCTTTTTAAAATAGAAAAATAACAATATTTTACAGGTTCTTAGTTAATCCTATTGCTTTGACAAAGTTTAAAACTTTATCTTCCTGTTTTCCAACATTTTTAAGTAAATTTTTCATGTCCAAATCCTGTTCTCTAAAGTATTGTTTCCTAATTTTTTCGAATTTTTTACAATGCAAAAATAAGTGAGTGATTGATAATTTTTCACTACAGCCTAAGCACATGGGAGCATCCTGATGTGGTGTTAGGAGATAATCGTGTGTTAGTCGTGTGTGACCTATCCTAACCCTAGTCAGTGTGCGTTGTTCGTACTGGTTATCTCGATCATTCCATTTGCCTACTTTGTCTTTAATCCCATTTAATTGTGTACCCGGATTGCATGCACTCCACTCCAACTGCCAAGCTTCCCAAATCATTCGTTCTGCATATCGCACTGCATCAGATCTTGGAATTTTCTTATAGGTCATATCTGCGAGTCTACCTCTGTTAGCTAAGGAGTCAGCTGCTTCGTTACCTGGGATCCCTACATGCCCCGGAACCCACACCAGAATTATGTCCTTTTTAAGGGCCGCTCTTTCACATGCTTGAATCCATGGGTTTTTAGAGTTGCCAGTTTCCATCGCCCTTAAACTGCTTGCACTATCGGAGAAGATTACTGTTTTGGTATTTTCTGATGCGTTTTCTATAGCAATACGAATGGCCATTAGCTCCGCAGATAGAACCGAACATTCATCGTTTATTCTACCTCTGATTTCAAGAGAACTTGAGTAAACTCCATAACCAACCAAACCATCTTTTTTTGAACCGTCTGTAAACATCTTGTTATAATCAGCATATTTATCTTCGGTTTTAGTTCTAAAAACAGTTAAAGCTTTAGATGGATTTTCACCAGCTCTTATAACTCGTTGAATGCACCAATCCACCTTAATAGGTTGGTGGTTCCATGGTTGAGGACCGCTGTATCTCAGGCGTGTAATTTTAGGAAAATCTGATCCCGTTATAGCTCCAAAAGAGCACTTTACCCTTTTAATGAAAGTAAGCTCTGGAGAAATTCTTTTCATTTCCAATAGTCGTATTGCTGTTTTAGATTCGTTCAAACAAGCTAGATATTCCAGAGGGAGTTGTCCAGCTTCACACATAATTGCTTTGATAGGGCTTGTCGGAAAAGCACCCGATGCTATTCGCATAGCTTTATTGTACATTGAGCTTATTATGGGTAATACTTTTTCCTTTCTCCTACCAGCTATTGAAAATCCGTACAAGAGACGTGGTACAATTAAACTATGTACTAATCTTATTAGAATTTTTCTATCTCCACGAGTTTTTCCAGCTATCATTTTCAGTATGTTCAGTGTACCAGCTGAAGCGGATTTTCTTTCTTGAGCATGTTTTTGAAAAAAAAATCGGTAATCTAAGTATACACCAAGTATTTTCATTTGTTTAACTGTTGGGATACTAATGTTATCTAACTTGATATTTGGGATTGATCCTCTGTGGCGGCGATTATTACATACGTGTAATAATTGGCATTTGGACACAGAGACTTTAAAGTCAACTGATGACAACCAGTGCTCCGCACACTCCGCAGCCTGTTGCATTTTAGCTCGTAAACATTTTCTGTAGGCTCCATAACCAACCAAAAGAATATCATCTGCGTACACAAAGCATTCAACAGATTTGGGAATGACTTCAAATAATGGATTCATCGCTATGAGGAAAAGCGTCACAGAAATTACAGATCCTTGGGGAATTCCACGAGAAGTAGAACGAATAGATGATTCAGAAGTATTAACTCGAACTCTGAAAGTACGATTACTGAGAAAGTCTTTCAGGTAACGGAACATTCTACCAGACACATTCATACTCTTTAACGACTCTAAAATTGCATTTCGGTTTACCGTATCATACGCTTTAGAGATATCTAACGACAACATTTCACAATGTTTGCCTTCTCTCAATGGAACATCTAGGTGATTTTCTAATTCCGCAAAATAAACGTCTGTCCCAAGGCCATTACGAAACGCGTATTGATTACCATGGAGTATATTTTGTAGTTCTAGTTCTCCAATCAACCTTCTATAAACTAGTCTTTCTAAAACTTTCGCGATGCAGTTAATTAACGATATTGGTCGATATTCATCAGGGTTTCCTACCTTTCTTGTTGCTTTGGGTATTGGTATTACCACTGCATGCTTCCAATTTTGTGGAATTTTCCCTGATTGCCAGATACTGTTAAGTGTCTTAAGTAGGGAGCATTTACCTTGGTAAGGAAGATTTCTTAAGAGAGGGTATCCGATTCCATCGAAACCAGTTCCTTTACTTGTGCACTTTTTAAGCGCCCAAATAAGCTCACGAATTGTAAAATCTTTGTTGTACTGAGCAGCTACCGCCGACTCGTCTTCAAAATATTCCTGAGTATCGTGTATTTCTGAAATTAAGTTATCCGAGTTGGCAGAACTTATACTAGAAACCTCCATATAAAAGTCGGCTATTTTATCAGCAACAATTTGAGGATCATCCGTAGTGGAATTATCTGTTTTAACAAAGAACTTCGAGCTTTTATACCGGCCCTGTAATGCTCCTACTCTTCCCCATATATCACTGACAGAAGCGTTGATATCTAAACCTTCTACAAAACTAATCCAACTATTTTCTTTTGCCTTTGAGATAATTAATCGCGTTCTATTTCGTTCCGTCCTAAACCATGCCAAAGTTTAAACTAGGCGAGGATCAGATTTATCCATTCTTTTTAAGGCACGTAAAGCCTTACGCCTTCTATTAACCGCGGATTTTACCTCTTCATTCCACCATGGTACTCTTTTCCTTCCAGAATTTCCGGAAGACCGAGGAATGCATGATAGTGCGGTGTTAAATATTAAATCTGATAGCTTTTCTGGTGTGTAAACGATTGTAGTATCCAAGACTGTTTCTATTCGGTTCTGATATTCTATCCAATCCGCGAGTTCATATTTCCATTTGGGGGTTCCTACTTTCAATTCTAAGCTGTCAATAAAGTTCAAAACTATCGGAAAGTGATCACTTCCATGTTGATCATCAAGAGTTTTCCAAGCAATATTGCTAGCACGATCTGACGAGATGGTCAGATCAACAGCAGATTGACCGGCATTTGCCAAACTCAAAAAAGTTGGTGATCCATCGTTCAGGATATCTAAATTATAGTGCCCTATCAAATTTATAACTGCTCGGCCTCTAGTATCTGTTCCAGAATCTCCCCAAATTTCTGAATGGGCATTGAGATCGCCCATGATCAAAAATGGTTTTGGAAGTTGTTCTACCAATTCAAAAAGTTCTTCTCGCAGGTTGTTATTTGAACGAGACGGAGGGATGTAGAGGGAAACATATGTTCTCTTCGTTGGTATTTCAATAGTTACAGCAAGTGCTTGCAATGCAGTGCGGAGTGGAACTCTGACATAAGGCAACCCTTTCAAGAAAGCTATTGCAACACCCCCCCAACCCGTAAGCTGGGTAGGAGCAGCACAAATGAAGGTGTAATCGGAAGAGAAGCTTGAACAGTTGGGAATGCAAATTGTTTCTTGTAAACACACTACATAAGGCTGGTGTTTAGCAGTTAACAAAGATAGTTCTGGCTTTCTAGCACGGTAACCTCTAACGTTCCATTGTAAAGCTAAGGTTTTGGGAATTAATCGAGATGTAAGTCTACCTACATTTGTTCTAGTTTGAGAAAAGTTATCTAGCTCGGTATCTGTGTTAATGTTTTTACAGTTGAATGCGATGAAGGGTTTCATGTTTGGTAAACTTACTAGTTCTAAGGGGTTGTAGAATCTCAGTGTTGATGCCTACCTTTAGCTTTACCCATTTTCTCACCTCGGATTGGCGATATGTCCTCTCGGTTGTAATCCGCTTTACCTTGATGTGAAGGAGTGTTCGCCAAGTCAGCAACGTTGTCCAGTGACTTTTTGCTCGGAGGTGCGTTGGTTCTACTGGGAGAATCCGGATTCGAGTTTGATTGTGATTGGCGACGTTTTGTTGATTTGTTATTCTGCTTCTCGTCCACATCCATTGATTGAGGTTCATTTTCTGATGTAGTCTGCGATAGATCCTCGTCAAACAAATCGGCATCGATGTTGGATAGACTGGGTTGCAATTTCCGGTTGTTCTTTAATTCCGCCACCTCTCGGATTAATTTTTCCAGTAATCCTCGTAGTTTCCTGATTTCCTGGTCCTTCGATTCCAATTGTTTCACTAGCTCGGTTACTTTACCAGTCTCTAGACGATGTTGAAGATTGTTCTGCTGTCTTGATTCGAAACGTTTCCTGGCTTCCGGATATGGTACATCCTCATCTACTTTTATTCGAACGATTTTTGATTCAGCTACCTTTATCGGACAGTCCCTTGACCGAGCGCTATGTGGCCCCTTGCAGTTCACACAAAGGGCTTCAGCAAGACAAGGCGAGGTAAACTCATGCTCAAGAGAGCATTCCGGGCATATTGGACTTACTTGACAGTCACGCTTGGTATGAGCAAAACGGTGACAGTTTCCACATTGCAACGGACTTGGATAGTAAGTTCTAGTCTTAACTCGGTGATACCCGAAGTAGAGGAATTCGGGGATAGTGGTTCCCTGTATCGTCAAAAGCAACGTCGGAGTAGCAAAAGGTTTGGATTTATCTTTCGGATTGGGCTTAGTGTATCGCTTAACCTCAATCACCCGTTGGGAACGAAGTTCTTCCAGTACAGCATCATCTGACATCGTAAGACCGTGGTGACATAGAACAATGCACTTTCGAACGTTTAGTCTCTCATGGAATTGCACAGTAACCATCGTGCCATCGCTGAGTTTCTGTAGTTTCAGGAGTTTTTCAACTTGTTTTGCCTGTCTCACCTTGAGAATATACCTCGAACCTTTGGCTTCCGGTCGGGCATCTTCAATGCAACCTACTTCCTCTTCGATCGATCTTCTGATTAACCAAGGATTGTCAGGAAATTTGCCCTCAGTATCCTTCGGGAACATAGACAGAACTGATAGTTCGCCGTTCAAAGCATCCATCCATTTTGGTAACCTTCTTCCAGCCATACTACCATCCACCGTTTTTGGGATTGTGCCCGTATGCATCCAGCTTGGTGGCGTCATGGGATTAGGGGGAATTGTTGCTCCCCTACCCCCGGGGATAGCCCGGAGGCCATACGGACGTGGTTGACACCTGGGTGTCAATCACTAGCCTTTATCCTCGGTACTCCTAACTGTAAAGGCTTAAGGTTCTGCAGTTAGGGATCACCACAATTGAGAAGCCAATCTATTGTCTAAATGAACTCACTCCGATAACAATACGTTCGCTCCAAACTGATAGCGTAAAACAAAGACTCAACTGCGAAATAGTAATCGAGGTCGAAACTCAAGAAAAACGTCCGATCACCACGAGTGCTGAGAGCGAACTGTTGATTTTGAACCATTGATTAATATCTACTCTTCTAGAAAAAACCTTTCATGCAACTAGAACATTCTGAATGTGTGCCTTCTGATAAAAATCAAAATAGGTCAATACTGATGTTATGAAATTGCTTGGTACATCTTTGCACCTGAAAATAATCACATTTTCGTAGGTGATGAAAAGAATTAGGGAAACATGAGCTATCAAAGAACGTAAGAATATAAGCCGTAAATATCATGAATTTTTCGAAAAAGATACAACGGCTCACCGGCAGGACTTGAACCTGCAATCTTCGCTTCAGTACAACGGCACGTTAGCCAATTCCACCACGGTGAACATGATGAAACCGGCCAACACGAGCAATCGAGCTCAACCGATCAACTGCTGTACCTTCTATCGTGTTTTCGAGCAGTTGATCGGCAGAGCTCGATCGCTCGTGTTGGCCGGTTTCATCATGTTCACCGTGGTGGAATTGGCTAACGCGCCGTTGTACTGAAGCGGAGATTGCAGGTTCAAGTCCTGACGGTGAGCCGTCGTAACTTTTTCGAAAGATTCATGATATTTACGGCTTATGTTCTGTCGTTCATAGATAGCTCATGTTTCTCTAATTCTTTCCATCACCTAAGAAAATGTCAAAATAGGTATTTTGAAACAGAATTAGTTGAAACAAAAAAAAACAAGAAATAAATTTTTGTGATTAATTTATAAATTCTCTTTTAGCACAATACAGCTTCATATAAGAATATTAATCTACGAAATACCAGAAACTGTAACTGTATCATTAGAAAGCTCAATTCTTCTATCAAATTTAAGAATTATATATACATAATTTTTAGTATGTTTCAATTTGGATTAGAACAACAACATATGTAGTAATGAGTCCTCCAATCTGAAAGCAGAAATAAAAATAAGTTTACTACCTAAAGTTACAATGATAATTAAAATGCATACTTACTCCTGCTAGAAGCGGCAAATCCAGTTCAAACATTCCCCATGTCTTGTTATTTTCCAGTTGCCACAAAAGTTGGTTGGAGAACGTGAACATCTATAAAATTGTGGATGTTTGAAAAAATGTTGTTTTTTCTAGCTTACATAATATACCAAATTGAACGATTCGCTACGAACATCCTGTGTTATGTTCAAAATGAGTTTTTTCAGCTGTAAAAAAAAGTTTACTGAAATGACCTTATCTGTTGCTGAAAGATACAGTAATATTGAAGATGTTTTGATGACAGCTTACCTGGTACTTCAAAGAATACTGGGCGTGTAGTATGAGATACGCTTTATGAAAACTCAGCATGATCCACAACACAATATAAATGCCAAGCAACGTATTAATCTCGCTCTTTTCGTTTTCTAAAACCTTGTGTAACTCAAAAAAAGCGTTTATGAAACTTATCAATACGCTCCATAATTCAGACAAAAGTACAAAACCAAACAAATTCAACGTTTTGGAAATTATTTTTAACAGAACCATGTGCTTGTCCACCAAAAAGTTCCAATCATCGATATGTGAGGCAAAAATACGATCCATTGTAACCTGATTCATAACCTTCAAACATTCTGTAGCCAACGCAAAAACATAACAATATTGACTCAATATAGCAAAAATAAAGAAACCCGGAAAAATATAAGTACCAATGTAGAAGCAAGAATACATCGTTGTGTCTCTAACTAAAATATCACAAATCAAAGAACCAACCAACAGAACAGTTGATATCGTCATTAATATTATATGTTGTCGCCAGGGCTCTTCCAAATCCACCTCAACTTGACGTGCTTTTAAAGCGTTCAAAATTTCAACAAATTTTATAAATATTGTCTGATAGCTTTCCCTACATCTAGAATTTCCTACGGTGCAATACACTATCAGAACAGCATGGACGGCCATTTCTGTGGTGTACAAAACCGCCGCAAAAAACATAATCGAATAGACGGAGGCAAATTCCATAAAAACATGATAGGCGCAATAACTGTAAACAAGAAACAGCAAAAGACCCCAGGCTCGCTGGACCCACTGCCATCGGCAATCTCTGCGAGTGTTTGCTTCAAGGAAAATTGGGCCCAGCTTCAGTGCTAAAGGTGCTACCCCAAGCAACTGGCTCGGGATCACAACTTGTAAAATTTGCCGTTCCAGCTTCAAACGATCTTTTCGGCGACCCAACATGATCGTACCAATAGTCACAGTGGTATGAACCAGAGTTGCTTTCAAAATTTAATTCCGATTGAACAACGTTTTACACTTCTATGATATTTCGAAGAGGTCATCCAACTGACCTCATTAGAAAGCTACAAAGAAATTCACTTATTATAGTTCCTGGAGAGGTGTTATACTTGAAAAAGTTTTTAGTGGCTCCAGAGAGTGAAGTGAGTGAAATGTTAATTCAATTTTAAAGATGTAATGTCTGATAATCGGAAAATTATATAACTTCGAACACAATATTTTTAAATGTTTTTTTTTTCTTTTTTCAACACTTTTTTGGTAAAAAGCTGATGCAGTTGATCTTCTACCAAACCTCGCAAAGTTTATCCATGTTGATCCAACTGAACCAGCACAATGGCGTAAGTGGCCGTTAGTCCTGCAATCTGAAAATTTGAGAAAATTGTGTAAGCTACTTCCTAACAGCAACTGAAAGATTCGTGGTTCAAAATACATACTACCACATAGAAAGATAGGTCCAGCTCGATAATCCTGCAAGTTTTGAACAGATTCCGCTGAAGCAACAGTTGATCCGAGAATTTTTCGATCTGCAAACAGATGAGAAGATAACTTATATTGAGCTCACATGAAAGTGTTAGAAAAGCAGCAGGGTAGGAGGGTAGACGAAGTTATACATATGTACCAATACCTTAATCAAATCTATTTCGTTAAAAAAGTCTAATCCTTGTAGAACTTTTTTGAAGGGCCTTAAAGAAAGGAGAAGTAACCAAAAGTTGGCTTAATTTTGGGAAATATAAACAAAAATAAATCAGCACAGGTCTTACAATTACAGTCAAAATTGCTTGCTTGAATATTATATTTAGTCAAAAGCTGGCTATTATTTATTTAGATGATTAAAACACCCCAAACATTCAATGGTGTATAGCTCGATCCAGTATTTAAAATTTAACTGATTTTATTCAAAATATTAAAATGAATTACTTTTTTGAATAAATTTCAGATTCCAACTATGCAATTATTTTTTTTCTAGCAACTCTTGTTTTCTAAATAACTTTGGAAAATGGGTAAAAAATCATTTAATCAATTTGTACACTTTTTGGGCAAAATTGTAGAAGATTACAAAGATTAGAAAATTGAAGGCTTTAATTCAATGATCAACTTTTCCCAAGAACACGAGAGTTTTTGACGTCAGAGAAAAAAGTTATAGAAGTTTTCATATTGTTTATTTTCTCCAATTTAGCAAAATACGGCAATTTTGACAAAATTTTCAAGAGTTTGTACCCAAATTAAGTCTTGTTATTTATTTAACCATAAGTCCAATCATTTTGCAGTCTTGAACCAAGTGAATTATAATCTTTAATTGCCAATTAGTTTTAAATACTACTTGGTTATCCATTTTCAAGTTCTATTACATAAATAGTTTTTCGTGTTAGATTGAAACTTTTGAAAATACATCCTAAAACCTTTCAACTGATGACTAGGATTTGTATAAAAAGTCTATTAGTAACAAAATAGAAAACATACTTTCATCGAGGGTTGGAATCTCAAAATTTGCATCAAAATCTGGTGAACTTAGCTTAAAATTGCCAGAAGTTCTCCGCACGTATCCGGACCGGGCAAATCCGGGAAATTTTATTTTAAACCTGGTGAAATTCGGGCATTTTATTTCTTTATCAATGGAACGACTGTTTTGGTTGATTTTTAAGTGTTTCTTAACGGCTATCAGTCTCGGATTTTTTTAAGTAAAAACGACTATTTTTTACTCCAACGTTTCGATCCTTATTGGATCTTCATCAGGGTCGATAAAGTGTCATTTTCTTGTTGAATTTGATACGGCTTATCTTGAACTGCTGTCATTGGGTTTTGTTGACGAATTTTCGTAGAATATTAGACAAACGAATATTCTACGGACTGTCCACAGTTTAAAGTTCCGATGCATAAAATTGTAAAACTCCCAATATTCAATAGACAAACGAATATTCTACGAAAATTCGTCAACAAAACCCAATGACAGCAGTTCAAGATAAGCCGAATCAAACTTAACAAGAAAACGACACTTTATCGCCCCTGATGAAGATCCAATAAGGATCGAAACGTTGGAGTAAAAACAGTTGTTTCTACTAAAAAAAATCCGAGATTGATAGCCGTTAAAAAATCCTTAAAAAAGGCATTCTATTTCTAAATTTTCAAATCCAAAACCGAGAAATATCCGGGAAAATTCAACAAAAATCCAAGAACTATTCAAAATCAATAAAAAAAATGTTTCGAATCGAATTCAATCGAAAAACATAACCAGAATTTGAATCGTCTTTCAGTTCCCAAAAATCGGTTTTGTCGTTCAATAAATTTAGCAAAAAAGGAGTCTCATGGGGGTCTGGGGGGGTGTGGTTAGCCTAGGGTTCCGTCCCGCAAAAGCGGGACATGTCCCGCTTTTTTGTTGAATGTCCCGCTGTTCCGCTTTTTCCTCAAAATGTCCCGCATTTTTCTTGGAAAATTTTCACAAAGTTCACTTACTTACACTGGAAAAATTCAAACTTAAGTCTCAATTTAGATTTATTGGTTCAACACAGAAAATCTTTCAAATACGTCTTTTTCTCAAAATAAGCAGAATTTTTCCTTATAAATATAAGACAAAACTGAATTACCCTAAAGTTCTTAGCATTACAGTAAGATTCTGATTCAGTTGAGCGTGCTTAGAGCACGTTCAACCAATGTATGAATAATTCTGCCATAGATTTCCCAAATTTTCTCACTTGATGATAGAAATTCATTTCTGAATACTAAATATTAGTATCATAAAATCATCATCAGGGTTCAGGCTCCCTTTTATCAAAATCTAAATTGCATATTTGTTTCCATATTTCGCACAATGTATCTGGTTTAGGAATTCTTAATTTTCAATTCGCATTTCATCAAAAATTTTATGCATATTTTTTGTAACTCATATGCAATACATTTTTTCCGAATGTGAAAAAAACACATAATTAAGGCTAAGATCATTTGAAATCCAGGCAGTTACAAACGCCACACAGTTTTTTTTAAACTACTCGTTTGATCGGAAAACGTGATCATTTTAGTGAGTCTTTTTATAATTCTGATCAAAATTGAGCCAAAAACATTCAGAAAAAGCAACAGTTTATGAGTTTTCAAGTCGACAAAGAAAGATTTTCGAGGTGATTGTGTAAAAATATTTTAACCATATCCTTTTTAACTGTAAATTTCTTAAATACACGTAGATAATTCAGACATCGAAAAAAATAGGCAAGGTAGTCCTTTTCATTACCAACACAACGCTGCCAAAATTTCGCATATCCGAAATCTAGGAATGTAGGTATCGCCGAAATGAAGTGCTCGGACTCTAAATGATCATAGCTTTAGAAATTATCCTGAGTTTTTGTTTCATGTTCAAATTCGAAGTTCTTAAACTTAATTCTTTTGCAGAATCCAAAACTTCAAAATGGCAATCCAGAATTGAAAACTTAAAATTAAATTCTTCATTAAAAGTTCATATTTTTATTCAGATATAAAAAATATTAAAAATGACATAATGAATTCAGATTGAAACCTAGGACATAAGCTGAATTCAGATTGAAACCTAGCAAATATAAAATAGTGGACTGATGATTGAGGGCACTGAAACAAGCTTCAATTCTTGGCTCGTATCAAAATATTGATCTGAAATCTGAATTCAAAATTCGTTTTTTAACATTCCAGAAACCGTATTGAAACTCGAAAAAAAATCCGGAATTCAATTTCATAATTAGTAAACTTGATAATGTTTACTTATTCATGAGCTTAATCTTAATTTCGATTATTAATGTTGAATCCTGAACCTGAATACATATATACAATTTCAGAATTCAGATACAAAATAAACATTCCAAAATCGGATGACAAATTGTAAGAGATTGCATACTTATAATTTTGAGTGTTATTTCAATTTTAAAATTTCAATTTTTTAACCAAAGTCAGTCAATTTTTTTTTTTTGAAAAAAAACAACATCCACAGGATTTCATTTAAGGAATTCATTTTCACGAAAAGTATTTGTGGATAAAGAAAAATTTATGTTATATCCCGTAAAAAAATCTATTGAAACTATTATTGCAGTTTTATCAAGAGCCAAATTTCAAACTTAAACTTGAATTTGGATCGAGATTGCAAGTAGATTTAATTTTTTTTGGGAATAGAGTAAGTTTTTTTTAACAAATCGAATGTTTTCTTTTCTTAGGTTTACAAATTTTTGAACAAATTACCAAATATACAAATTTTTATACAAATTACATAAAGGTTTTTTACGCGGTATCAAATCTGCCGTTTACATGTACGACTCGAAATATTTTATCTCAAATAACGTGTTTTGATCCGTGAGAACCATGTCATGTAAGTCATGTAAGAAAGTTTGAGTTTAGTGTACTTTCTATGAACAACTTTGGCTAATGGTATACATACGTAAATAAAAGTTTGCCATAAAATCAAGCTTTTCTAAGAGTTTCTAAAATGTCCCGCTTTTTTCGGCTATGTCCCGCTTTTTTGTCATGAAATGTCCCGCTTTTTTCTGAAAGTATCTGGCAAGCCTAGGTTAGCCCCCAAAACCCCCACCTTCCCTACGGCCATGAGTGTAAGTATTAGTATAAGTATAAGTATAAGTATAAGTATAAGTATAAGTATAAGTATAAGTATAAGTATAAGTATAAGTATAAGTATAAGTATAAGTATAAGTATAAGTATAAGTATAAGTATAAGTATAAGTATAAGTATAAGTATAAGTATAAGTATAAGTATAAGTATAAGTATAAGTATAAGTATAAGTATAAGTATAAGTATAAGTATAAGTATAAGTATAAGTATAAGTATAAGTATAAGTATAAGTATAAGTATAAGTATAAGTATAAGTATAAGTATAAGTATAAGTATAAGTATAAGTATAAGTATAAGTATAAGTATAAGTATAAGTATAAGTATAAGTATAAGTATAAGTATAAGTATAAGTATAAGTATAAGTATAAGTATAAGTATAAGTATAAGTATAAGTATAAGTATAAGTATAAGTATAAGTATAAGTATAAGTATAAGTATAAGTATAAGTATAAGTATAAGTATAAGTATAAGTATAAGTATAAGTATAAGTATAAGTATAAGTATAAGTATAAGTATAAGTATAAGTATAAGTATAAGTATAAGTATAAGTATAAGTATAAGTATAAGTATAAGTATAAGTATAAGTATAAGTATAAGTATAAGTATAAGTATAAGTATAAGTATAAGTATAAGTATAAGTATAAGTATAAGTATAAGTATAAGTATAAGTATAAGTATAAGTATAAGTATAAGTATAAGTATAAGTATAAGTATAAGTATAAGTATAAGTATAAGTATAAGTATAAGTATAAGTATAAGTATAAGTATAAGTACTGCCGAAGGACTGCATGAAAGTTGGCATTTCAGAAGATCACTGGAAAAATTCGGTATCACACTTACCATTTTGAGAGTTTCGACGAATGAGTATTGGCATAATTCAAGCTCAATTTTTTCAACCTTAAAATAGAAAAAAAAAGTTGAATCATTTTTTTTCGAAAATACCGTTAGACATGAACAAATCTAAATCTTTTGATGTCGTCACCCACCTCATCATCGATTTTTCATAGGGGGAAAATAAATAAATTTGAGGGTATTATATTGAAAATTTTGATCACTTTTTCCAGGGTGGAGATAAAAGCCTTGATGTTTAAAATGCCGAAAAAAATCTTAAAAAAAAACACTTTTTTGAAAATTCTAACAGTTGAAAGAGCGAAAGACAAACTGTACAAGATGTGTATCACCATTTTTAATCGAGATTTTGTAATTTTTTACATTTTTTACATTGTAGATTGTAAGAAGGTTTTGTCCAATTTGTTCCAATTTATTGAGAGTTTGGATATTTTTTCATCAACCTCCTCCCCTCGTGATGTGACCCCCAAGAAGTGACAAAAGGAGGATTTCACACACAAATGGAATTTAATTATTTAATCTTACTGCACTTTTCCCTATTGTTACACTCACCTCAGATTTTACCGCGCTCTGGATGTAGAGGATCACAATCGATTTGTAAACATGCAACGATATCCAAATCACAAGATACGTTAAATAGATTGTTTGACTGGCCACCACGGCTGATCCTTGCGCAAAAAGTACGTACAATTCGTAAGAGCCTGTAATGGCAACGCTAATAATGCTGAAGATCTCCACGAGAAGAAGCCACCCGAAAGACTTAAGCAGTCCAGAAATCATTTCGAAAATAATCCTCTGAGTGTTTAACAGACATTCCAGTTGTTTGCGGAAATCGTTGATGCTGCGAGGAACAGTTTTCAATAAACGTCTGACACATCTTAAAGCCTCAAGAATCAGGCTCATGGCACAATAGAATTGACTCAACACGAGCGTCGTTAAGGTGTTTGGTAACAGGTTACAACACATAGAAATCACAGCGGCAAAAGGTTCTTTGTGAATGAACTCACAGACGACACAGGAAACTATAAAAACAGTTGCTATCCCTAGATTCCATCTGTGAAGGTGCCACACTTTGCTCAGGACCACTGGAGCTCCCAATCGTCTGAGGCTATCAATGATTTGACTTGAATCAATAAGAAATGATTTATAACGATCGTTGGTAAAATGAGAACATATAACTATTACTAAAACAGCAACTGCCTTCAAAAACATATCAACGACGTATAGAACACCGCAGAACAAAGTTATGGAATAAATGGTGAGCAAATCTTCCATCGTGACACAAAAGGAGTAAATGTTTGCAATGACCAAGAATAAAAACCACGCTTTAAGAATCCAGCGTAATAAATTGGCTAACGGTTGACATCGTTTCGAACACAATGTTAAAGGATAAGGAGCTGCTCCGAATAATTGACTGGGAAGAAGCGCCAGTATAAATAGTCGTTCAAGTTTTCTGATTTCCTTGCTTTGACCTATCATGGCTCGTAGCACTGACGTACTGTATCCTAATATGAAACGAACTAGGTACACTTGAATTATATCGTCTTTGTTAGCTTAGCACGATTGACTTTGTCTATGCTTTCAAAAAATAAAGTAGATCGTTTAGTTTTAAAAGTGATGAGAGAATATTTTAAACAAAAAAAAATTAATAACGTATTTTTCAAACTACTTTTTACATATGAAAAATGTTATTTGAGATCTTGTTTAGTGAAAAATTAAAAATAAGTCTTGATATGCAGAATAGAAAGTAGAAATTTATTTGTTTTCGTAGAGATATCTTAGAAAATCTAGGACTTTTTTTTACTGGGACATGACTTTTTTTGAAAATTCTAACCTTAAAGAAGTTCTATATAGTTTGCATAGGAATTAATATCGTGCCAACATTCTTATTCTTTGGCTTTGTGACTCATGTTAGGGTTTTGGCAACTGGCAACAATTCGTTACGTCCATTTGCTTGTTAGCGCCTCGCGTGATTGTGTAAACGATTCGAGGTTATGATAGTTACCCACAGTAATAGCAATCTAAATAACAGCTAAATGGTGCTGCAGCTTATATCAATTCTATGTTTAGGGATTGGACATGAAAAAGCGATTCCGTTTAAAATGTAAGAATTCAATGATTTACACTGTATAGTAGACTTAACAGATAACAGCTTGGCAGTTGACTAAAACATAGACTCTTTAAGATACCGTTCGTTTTTTCTATTCAATAAATCATTTTAGAATAAAATCTTCGGGTTTATTATTTCTATAAGTATGAAAATACATAACATTTACATACACAACATAACATTTACTTTTGGTGAACTTCTCGACTCTAACTCATATATGTATCTTAAGATCCTGCATAAATGTTAAATAGTGTAGCTGAAAATGACGAAAACCTACCATTTTTTCGCTGGACAATATAAATTCAGTACAGCTAGATTGCTGTTCCGAATCATTGTGGAGTAGTGGCTCCAGAGAGTGAATTGCAATTTCTAAATTATACTCCAGCAACTTATCAAGTATATGAGTGCTCCTCCCCATTAAATTGTTTTGTAAAAATAGATAGCACGAGGAAAAAATCGTTGACTTTTCAAAACAAAGTATTTAAACACTGATTTTAAACACCCAGTGCACAGTGAAATAGCACCATACAAAGGCTGGCCAAGCAAAAAAAAATGTTCATGTAAATGTGAAAAAAAACCCATAGTTTACATAATTTTGGGACGGTTCAGCATCCGAATATAGCATTTTGATTTAAATCGTTCATAAACCACGAAACCAATTTTAAATATATTTTTTATCTGTTTAAAAAAAATTAAATAAAATTATATCGCCTTTGATTGATTTCCCAAATAAAAAAATATTACAAAGTTCAGCCATTTTCAAAAATTTCAAAACAAATATAAAAATAACGTAAGTAACTCGCAGCAACTATCGAACTAATCAAAATAATCCTAATCTTTTTATCCTCTTCTTAATAAGTCTCCTATGATCCTTGTTCCTCTTTTCTTGATTCAACTACTCTCAAGAGAAACATTAGATACCGTCAAATGGGGCAGCAGCAGGGACAGATGCATCATTTGAATACCAATACCAATAAAGCATGGATCACTACAAATCTGGACGCATTAAAACGGGTCTATCTAGGAGCTATGTAAACGAAATAAAAATGTTTTGTACTCAAAATATAGAGTTTTTATTGCACTTTAAAGGAAAAATAATAAAAAAAAATATTCCGATGTTGCTTTGATGAATTTTCGAACTTTTCGTTGAGTACTCATTATAGTTTGGACACCCTATTCGCTGACCTCAGCGGCCATTATGTTCCACAATCTCTTCATCTCTGTTGCATCCCGAGTCGTCCTACCATTCTTCTTCATCTTCTGCTTGACAATTGCCCAAAATTTTTCGATAAGGCGGAATTGAGGGCAGTTGGGTGGGTTGATGTCCTTTTCGACAAAATCCACCCGTTGGTCCGAAACCACTGTACATACAGTGGTGTTCGAAATAATAGCAGCGGCTCGAAAATTGATAAAATAATTTAGGCATTTTTCTGTATTGTCACTTTAATTTCAATTCTCTCTTGGTTTAGTAAGCATATTAGTGGTACATTAGAAATACAAAAGATTGAGGATCAGAATATCAATTGCAGGCTGAGAATAATAAAAAAATGATTTTTGCCCTGTTCGAAATAATAGCAGCAAGAAATTAAATATTTTTTAAAAACAAATAATGAATTAATACCAAGTCTTTCTCTATGTGAAAGTCATTTATGACATCAATACTTCGTAGTGTACCCGTTATTTCTGATCACTGCAGCGCAACGGCGTGACATAGAGTCCACAAGCTTTTGGCACCGTACGACAGGTATTTCTGACCATGCACGGCGAACTACAACCCATAGTTGCTCTGCATTTGTCGGCTTTGCCTCGAAAACGGCCTTTTTGATGTCTCCCCACAAATTTTCGATAGGATTGAGGTCCGGCGATTGAGCCGGCCAATCCATCACATCAACGTTATTGTCCCGGAACCACGCTTTTGCTCGTCTGCTGGTATGTTTCGGGTCATTGTCCTGTTGGAAGATCCATTTCAAGGGCATTTCCTCTTCTGCGTATGGTAGCATGATATTCTGAAGAATTTCCACGTAACCAACTGCGTCCATGATACCGTCTATACGATGGATGGGCCCAACACCGTGGTACGAAAAACATCCCCACACCATGATTTTGGCACCACCATGTTTAACCGTTTTCACGGTGTACTGGGGTTGGAATTCTGCACCTGGAGGACGTCTGACGAACATTCGCCTACCGCTGGAACCAAACAACTCTACTTTGCTTTCATCAGTCCACAAAATGTTACGCCATTTTTGGATGGGCCAATTGACGTGAGAGTTGGCGAAGTTCAAGCGGTTATGAATATGTCGTGAAGTTAGTAGGGGCACTTTCCTCGGGCTTCTAGCTTGCAATTCAGCTTCAATCAGACGTTTTCTTACTGTTGAGGTACTGATGGGAAGATCCAACTCTTGTTTCAGTGCTCTTGATGAGATGTGTGGTTGCATTTTCACCAACCGAATCATCTTCCGGTCAGTTCGTGAAGCTGTTGCTCGCTTTCTGCCACGAGTTTCACCCTTTTCCTTCCAGTGCAATGCATTGTATATCTTTTTCGCAGAACAGTTAAGCAGTTCCTGAACTTCTCGATATGTTTTTCCGCTTGCAATCAGTCGTTTGATGTGATTTCGTTCTTCGAACGTACAATGCTTCGAGCGACCCATTTTGCTGAAATATTGCAGATTTTCGGTAATGTATAATCAACCAAAACTCATCATGGAACCTTTATGTCTCTTACCACAACAAATTCACATCGAAAACTATGAATTTCTTCAAAACTTCAGCGATTTAGTGCACTTTGTTACCTGTGCTGCTATTTTTTCGAACAGCCCAAGAACGATATGTTTTCAAAATGGCAACCGAATAAAGTAAACAAGTGCGTTGTGCATCGAAATAGTCGAGCGTTGCACTCATCACTCATCAATACACTAACGTGCGTAACATTTGTTAGCGGAGGACAACACTCATACAAGTACGCAGTATAATTCGATGCGCTTCACTTGCGCTGCTATTATTTCGAACACCACTGTACCTCTTAGCTGTAGTGGAAGCTTGCCAAATCTGGCGAAAACTTTACTGGTCCTTTGTGAGATCTGATGGTTGAATCTGAGAATATAGTAGATTCAACTATAATGCGCGATTGATGTTATACATTCAACAATAATAATAGTAGAATCAATTATAATTATATGATTGATTTAATTATAAATATGATAGAATCAACTATAATAATATAATTTATTTAATTATAAATATGATAGATTCAATTATAAATATGATAGATTCAATTATAATAATATGATTGATTTAATTAAAAATATGATAGATTCAATTTTATTTCTACGATTGATTCACTGAGGTCGACTATAAATATTGTACATTTAATTTCTGTTTATATTGGAAGTTATCATATCTGAAGCACTTTTTCGGAATAATTTTATGGCTACGTTTTATTTTTTTTTTTAATTTATTATTTCAGCATTTTGCATTTAGTTTATTTAAGCCGCCATGATACTAGAAAACCTGACCGGAAATCCCGGTATCTATGTTCTGGTTCCTCCGCTGTTTTTCTTTTTGGATCTTGATGCATGGTTGCCCAGGAAATTTTGCGTCTTAACTAATCGGTCCCGGAAGATGTCCGTGCTTCTGCACCCGACGAAGATTGACCTTGTGGGGGGAAAATTTATTCAATATCATGACATAAATCTATCATACGCTGACTTACCGTAATGTTTCCTGTGGGATCCTGCCAGGATCGTGTAAAAGAACGTCGAGACCCACGTCGATTTCCCGGGAAGCCAGAGTAGGTGTACTTTTCCCAATTCCAGGAAGTGTCGGCCTTCTACAAGACCGCTGCCACGAACTGGTAGAGGAAAATGTTTCCCCATCACCGGAGAGAGCCCTAAAAACAGCGATACGATCGCTACAGGGAACACGTATTGGGTCCCATACTTACTTTTTTTTGTTTTTGTTGATGAACACTATAGTATTCAAGTAACACACAATCTATCATAACAATACAGTTTTATTTACTATATTTATGGTTCAATACCTAGAATCAATCATACATTTGTAGTTGAATCTATTATATTTACAATTGAATCAATTATACCACTACAGTTGAATCAATCATATTTACAGTTGAATCAATTATACCACTACAGTTGAATCTATTATATTTATAGTTGAATGCCTAAAATCAATGATACAATTGTAGTTGAATCTATCATATCGACAATCGAATCAATTATACCACTACAGTTGAATCTATCATATTTACAGTTGAATCAATTATATCACTACAGTTGAATCTATTATATTTATAGTTGAATGCCTATAATCAATCATACAATTGTAATTGAATCTACCATATTTACAGTTGAATCAATTATACCATTACAATTGAATCAATTATACCATAGCAATTGAATCTATTATATTCATAGTTGATTGCATAAGGTCAATCAGCAGTTTGTAGTTGAATCTATTGTATTTATAGTTGAATGCATAAAATAAATCATACAGTTGAATGCATTATATTGATAGTTGATTGCGTAAGGACAATTAGAAGTTTGTAGTTGAATCTATTATATAAGTAGTTGAATGCGAAAAAATCAACTGCATTTCGATTATTGGAATAACAAGCTGAAATAATTGAAACAACTGTCGTCTTTTTTCTCCGTGATAGCAAGAATTCTGGCCACAAATTTCCGTAACTCAACGTAGCGTTCAGGCAAATAGCTGTAAAATTTTGGTACAGCCACTTCAAAGTATTTTGCTTTTAATAAAGAATCGCACTGCAGCTCTATCAACTCTAGTTGCACATTATCAGCAACATTTTCAGGAGCAAACGAAAATGGAGATACAAACAACGAAAATTTTTGTTCGTATGAATTAAATTTACGAAAACGGGTTTTGAATTCATCTAGTAACGATTCTAGGTGAAGTACGTATTTACCAACTGATGCAGCCTCATTTGATCTTTTCAGTTCTTGACACGTAGAGAAGTGCACAAAATTTTCATTGGAAATTTGATTGATCCATAACCGTAAATTCGCTTGAAAATTTTTTACATCATCACAAGCAGTTATGATATTTTTTTCTCTTTTCCTTGAAGCTTTAAGTTCAAATCTTGCAGGTGGCCAGTGAGATCAACGTCAAATGCCAAATCCTGAACCCAGTCGTCTGCTTGAAAATGTTGAAGGTTCACTGTTGAACCTGTTGAAGGTTCACCTTTCATTTCCAAAAATAATATTATTTCCTCTCATAGCAAAAATCTTTTTTATATTTTGTGGCAGGAAAGCCAGCGTATTTTCGATTTTCGAAAAGGTTCAAATTTGACTCGACAATGCAACATAAGACGAGCCTTTTCAAGAATTTGCAAATTATTAACCTGATCCTTTTCAAAATGGATCAAATAAAGCTCAGGAGCAAAACCAACACTACTGGTATTATTCGTGTTGGTTCTTTTCCTAATTTGAATTACTTGAATCGGAGAAAAACCTAACAAAGAATTTAATTCAGTTGTGATCCCATCCTGTGTCTGAATGCCGGTGAGACCACGAAGTACAACTTTAAAAGGACGATCACTTCTAGTGTCGCACGTAAAAAATTGGTGTTTTTTTATTTTAATTTAAAATTTTTTGAAAATCATTAAAAGATTCCGCCAATATACATACGAGCAGTTCCTCTTCGTCCGATCTGAAAAGAAATTTTCACCTCCTTGACGGAAGTGACGATTTCTTTCCGAAAGGCATTGAAGTCAGGAATCGTGACCGTAATTGGTGGAACCTTTTCGTTTTTAAGAGTATAAGAAGAAGAAGGTTTTTTAGTACTATTATCAGAATTAAATATGAATATTTCCTCATCACCGATGTTATGAAGGGCATCGAATGAATTGGAAATTTTAACTTTTTTGAGCGATGGACCGGAATTAGGTTCGGCAATCCGTTGTCTTCCGGCTCGTGAGCCGGCCGATGACTTCCCCATGCTGGAAAGAAAAAAGAAAAATATGAATAAAAGAAAATGAAAATAATTTAGCACTGAAAAGTGCTGATTGAAAATCAGGTAGGAATAAAATAAATAATGTAAAATGTTCCTGCAGGTACACAGCAACGATACGATGCTCCGGCGTACGTGTTGAAAGTTCAACGGTACAGATGGAAGTGGTGGTTCAAAGTTTAATTCATGTATTTGCATATGATAAAAAAAAATTAAAGAGAAACCGATTTAACTCTTTCTCAGAAGTCCAAATTACTCGCACTTATCGAGAAAATTATCATATAATCAAAACCTTTATTTTTGATGCCTGTTACATTTTACAGTTTTTCTTAAAAATATGCACAATTTTTTGCAAAACTCCCAAATCAGTCAAAATCTTCTCTTAAATTTTCTGCATCAATGTGATTTTTGTCCCCATATGCTAACAGAAATTGATCCTTCATTTAATATTTTTTGATTATCTGTAGAACATCGTTTTTAAAAATTGTGAATATTATGCACTTCAAGGAATTAAAACGATTTTTCATTTTATTAATACACTTCTTATTGCAAATTTGTTACTATTCTCAAAAAAAGATTAAAATTTTATTTCATTCGCTTCCGATTAAATAAAGTTAAAAAAAAGATATTTCATTATTTTATCTCAGAATTCTATTTAGATTTGGAAATAAAATTCTGGACCACAATTTACAATGAGAAATGAATTTCAGAATCGATGAAGTCATTATGATATTTTCGAATCACTATTCGGAAAAATATAATAAAATAATAAAAAATATCATAGTTTTAAAATCAGGTTTAAGTGCTTTGCAATTATACAAAAACTTAACTCAAATATTAGTTTTTCGGAATCAGAATAATTAAAATTGCGTTGTGATTACATTGCGAAGCTCACTAAAAACAGATAGTTTGAAAGTTTCTTAAGTTTCTACTATTCAACAACAAGTGTATTATATTCATTTATAAATTGACATTTATAACGAGAGATTCCGTAATGAGCTCATGATAATAATAAAATGATTTAATAACTTTGAAATTTTTCCAACTATGTACCTCAAAAAAAGTTCAATGAGATAAAATAAAGAGAAGAAGGGGCAGTGTGCAGCATCCTCCCCCTATCACTGTTTAAAATGAAATTTTGTTCACTAGATATTGAAGGTCTTTTAGCTGGTCGGTTTTTCTAGTTCATTCTAAATAGTTGCCCTGAAAACTTCATCAATCTTCAATCCATCTATGCATTCAAAATTTATTCACTGAAGACAGTTTTTATATGATAGTTTAATGGCATTGCGGTGAACTTTTTACTACGAAAATTCTTGATAGAAGAATTAAAGATTGAAATTAAATGACGGATAGACAAAGCAGATGCTTAATAGAAGAAAATTGAAAGATGTTGAAAATGAGCCAAGAGCATATTTTTATGGATAACTTCAAAGGTGCGTTCTAGACCCTTGGTCCCGCATCAATTGAATGGCTGAGAGAAGTAATAGCGAGAGGCGCAATTACGTTCACCCATACATCCAACCCGATGGATTGGCAAAGCACGTGCTTCACAATCGGACAAAAAGTCTAAACCGCATGGCTCTGGTAAATTTTCGATCTATGGTCTATCCGTCATTTAATTTCAATCTGTAATTCTTCTATCAAGAATTTTCGTAGTAAAAAGTTCACCGCAATGCCATTAAACTATCATATAATAATAATCAACGGTGACTATTCGTTAAAAAGAATAAAATCATTTGGCTTTGGGAGGGTTAAATAAGGGGTAAATATTTCAAATTACAGTTCAAAAATAAAATAGTTGGCAAAAGTAGGGACGTTTACAGTACTTGCGTGAAAACAATAAGTAGCGCTGCCGATAAAAACGGAATCTGAAAAAACCAATAACACATCGCTTGAACTGGCTCAGCAATAGGAAATCTTCACCAGAGCCATGCGGTCTAGACTTTTTGTCCGATTGGGAACGGGATTGGGTGAACGTAATTGCGCCTCTCGCTATTACTTCTCCCAGCCATTCAATTGATGCGGGACCAAGGGTCTAGAACGCACCTTTGAAGCTTTTCATAAAATATGCTCTTGGCTCATTTTCAACATCTTTCAATTTTCTTCTATTAAGCATCTGCTTTGTCTACCCGTCATTTAATTTCAATCTTTAATTCTTCTATCAAGAATTTTCGTAGTAAAAAGTTCACCGCAATGCCATTAAACTATCATATAATAATAATCAACGGTGACTATTCGTTAAAAAGAAGACAGTTTTGCAATATTGCTAACTTATAATTTACTCTCTGGAGCCACTACTGATAAAACAAAGTTTTAAATATTTGATGCAATATAAGAAGAACGATTCAGCCTACCCTATTAAAGATACCTCGCAAGACCTGCCCGGCAGTCAATATTGGCCAAAAAAGGCGCCAATATAAAACAAGAATTTTCGGTAGGTACATATCGCATTGTTAACACATGTATATTTTTATTCTCCTTTATCTCATGACTTATAATAACGTAAATTGATTCCCACCCTTAACGCTCTCAGAACGGATTCACATACTAATTCAACTGTATCAGCACAATGACGTAGGTCGCTGTAAGCCCTGCAATCTGAAAGTATGGAAATAGTGCGAATTACTGGTCCTACCGGTGTGATCCACGGTCGTAGTAATACCACAACATAAAACGACAGGTCTAGCTCAATTATCCTCCAAGTTTTGAACATATTCTCTTGAAGCAACAGTTGATCGGAAAATTTCTGAATCTAAAAAAAAGAAATGGAAAAAAGATTAATTTATCTTCTGAGACATTCGAACTGAAAGCCAAATGTTACCACATTGAATGTCTCCACTGATGAGAATTGACAAATAATAAGTTCCATTTTCCTTAGCTGTAAAATAACAAAAAATAAGGCATTAAATATGAAGATATATTAAATGAAAAAAATATATTGAACTTTTTACAGACATTCCGCCAAACTCAACTTGCTCTAGAGTAAGTTATAACGATTTTATCGGAACAAACAGACCCTCCGTTAGTTAAACTGAACCGTACCTCTGTTTTCATTGAGCTCTGGGTGTACAAGATCAAAACCGATTTGTAGAGGTGCATAACATTCCAGGTCACAAGGTATGCTATATAAACTGGCTGGCTGTTCGCATAATCTTCACCTTGAGCGAAAAGCGCGTAAAATTCGTAAACACTGGTAACAGATGCGCAAATAATGCTGAAAATTTCAACGAGCAGTACCAATCCGAAAGATTTCAGCATATCAGAAGCCCTTTTGTAAATGATCCTCTGAGTATTTGCTAGGCATTCCATTTTTTGTTTGAAATGTTTAATGGCTTTGGGAGTTGTTTCCAGCAAACGATTGATACACCGTAGTGCGTCCAGTAAAAGGTCAAACGCACAAAAAAACTGACTTAGTACGAGTGCTGTTAGAATATTTGGCAATAGGTTACAGCCTAACGATGCCAAAGCATGCAAAGGGGCTTTTTGAAGGAAATCAAAGATAATACAACTGATCAGTAAAACAGTTGATATTCCCAGATTATAGTTGTTTGAACGTATTATACCATCTAGATTCAGTTGAGCACCATATCGTCTTAGACCATCGGCAACTCGACTTAGATCTAGCACGAATGATTTGTATTGATCTGTGGTAAAATAATTACCGATAATTATACAGAAAAGTGCAACACCCTTCAAGAACATATCGATAACGTATAGAACGCCGCAGAATTCTGTTATAGTATACACGGAAAGAAGATCCACCACGGTGCGGTAGAAGGAGTAAATGTTTACGATGACTATAGTCAGATACCATATTTTGAAAATCCAACGCAACAACGATCCTGGAGGTTGGCTTCGTCCGGCACGAAAAGTCAAGGAAAAAGGAGCTGCCCCAAAAAATTGACTAGCAAGTAGCACTGGCGCCAAAAGCCGCTCAAACTTCCTTGTATCTATGCCTTGACCTATCATGGCTGCTAGCACAGACCTACTGGCACGAGGATGGGACGGTTTTAATTGCTAAGTAGCGTATGTATGTAGCTCAACTGTAGGATGTTATCCGTATGACAGTAAATTGTTAACATGTTTACGAACAAGACAAAACTGCTATTAAAAATATATTAAATTCTTGTTTTTCAAATATTTTTTACACTCATATTTTTACAAAGGTTTGGAAATGTTATCAAAAAAAAAACATTGAGAACATCGATTAACTGGAACCGATTTCGAACTTTGGAGAAATGAGTCTACTGCTTGTACCTTGCACCTACAATGATTTAGAACAATAATTTTGTTGTAGTAGATTGCATTCGTTTCGTGTCAAAATGTGTTTTTTTAATTGGATTCATCATGATCAGTTCTTGATCCAATAGTTGGTTATATGTGCATTAGACTGAGTCGATTTGAAGTCATTTTTGGAATTTTGCAAACCCTGGGGCATTAAAAACTTCGTTTTGGTTCAAAACTCATCCATGATTTTTTGCAGAACTTTTAAGTAACGTTTACATGAGCAAATTTTAACTTTTAGGTTTGTATGGGGAAATTGAATATTTTGTACTGAAAAATCAACATCATTTTTTATTCTTCTGTGGGACCGAGCCTGCTAATGGTTTTTATGCCAATTTAAAAATTCTTCAAAGAATATTTTTTTGAACAACTTTGTCGAAGATCGTAACTTCGTATTTTATTCGCCAAGAAAGTTATTAGCCGTTCAACAGGAGTATGTCTTTTGGCATTGATAAACAATCAATTCAATTGACATTAATTTATTCTTGTAAACGTTACTTAAAAATTCTGCAAAAACGTTTTGAACCAAAACGAAACTTTTTAGATCCCAGGGTTTCAGGAATTCAAAAATGATCCCAAATCGACTTAGTCTAATGTACATAGTCTACACTTAAATTAGTCGAAAATTGGAACGTATATTTACCTATACACTGCCGAACGGAATTGTAACATGCTCATCAGACTGATTCGTTTTTAACATATTTTCGTAGGTTACAACTATAATGGGGATTGCGATTGCTCTCTGGAGCTCAAACATGTTGGATGTTATCCCTAAGAACAATGCATTTATCCGACTGAGGCTTACCTAATAAGTTAAAACCACCGAGTCAACTGCCAGATTTATTTTTTCAGATGTAGGTATGTATCCAGATGTACATACTAGGTTCTTTTCGACACAGTTTTTCCTTGAAAATGTACAGTCCTGTGTGTCTATTTATTCATTAGAAAATCAACAGATCATATATTGATTCAAATGATATTTTTACATTAAAAGACTAACTACAAAAATCTTCACTGAACTAAGAACACTAGAAATTCTTCTTCGGAATACATCCCTCGAAACGTCAAAATCAAAATGCTCTGAGAAGCGGTTGGAAGTCTAAATGACGCCAATTATCGCAGAGTTGTTTTGTTATTGGTCAGTCTAAGAGGAACGAAGAGCTGAAGGTCCCGATTCCTCAAACCTCGAGGTCGGACGCTAAGTGGAAGAACTTCCAAAAGTGCGGAAGAGTCAATTCTTGATGAAAGCAGATCAGCGACGAAAGATGCACGTGTCGATGTCGATCAGGCGGCAGTGGCTTTCGTAGCTGGGAAGTCGTAAAGGGTCTTGCCAGTTTAAGTGTCGAAGGGCATACCTTAAAAAACGTCGTTGGATGGCTTCGATGCAATCAGATTTGATAATATGGGCACCTAACAGCAGAAGCATATTCAATGATCGATCGAACCAAGCTGCAATAAAGACTCTTCAGGCAGTAGATGTCCTTAAAGATCTTCGTCATGCGGAAAAGAGGACCCAGACTTCTGGAGGCTTTATCAACGATATAGTTGATATGAGTCTTGAAATCCAGCCGCACGTCAAGAATCACACCAAGATCTTTCACGTGTTGAACTCGAGAGATTACATTATTTCCAAGGAAAACGGGCGTCGTTTGCGGGAAAATGATATTACTGCGCATTTGCTACGGTTTAGAGGTAGGCGATTGGCATCACACCAGGAGGCAAAAAGGTTAAACTGGTTCTGCAGGAAGTTCACATCTTCGGGGCCATTGATAGATTAGAACAGTTTCAAGTCGTCGGCATACGCTTATTTAGGTCCATCAAGAAATTGCAGCACGTCATTGAAATAGATCAGGAACACTATTGACCCTAGATGACTTCCCTGAGGCACGCCTGATGAAGCTGAGAACTGCCTGTCAATTTACATCCAATTAAGTAACATCGGAACCAGCCAATAAGAGATCCACAAAATCCTAATCGTTCGAGCTTTCCGATGGCAATATCATGGTTCACCTTGTCGAATGCGGCAGACAGATCGGTATAGATGGCATCAGTTTGAGATTTCTTTGCAAAACTCTCATGCACAAACGAGGTAATGGTCAGTAAGTTGTAGTTGAGCGTTGAGGCACCAATTGAAAAGTTTGGCTATAGCACATTTTTTTCTATTTCCCTCTTTATGAACCAGGAACATGTAAGCTTCTTTTCACAATGAGAGGAAGGTGGCCTGGTCAAGCGAAGCTTGGAAGATAAACCTGACAGGAATCAGCAAAAAAGGCATAAAACGCTTCAGGAAGGTAGCTGGTATCCCATCCGGGCCCGTAGAGAAGGAGTTTTTAAGATTAATGGCTGCTTTAAAGATGGTTGTATCCTCGACTGTCATACCGTTTAAAGAAAAGCCCAGTGCACTGGTGGTAAAACACTTCTGATAGCACAATCCAGTTGATCGTCGGTTATTGAAGATGTATCAAAGATGCTCAAAATTTATTGGCAAAGAGATCGCACATTCCGGAATCATAGTTCGTCATGATGCCATTCAGGAACAGGCAGGTCGGTGTTCCAGGTTCATTCCGCTGATTCTTAATGTGAGTCCAGAAGAATTTTGAGCTAGTTTGAGGTTTTGCTGAATTTGTTAAAATGGTTTTGATAGCAACGTTGACAGGCTTTATTTTAGGCGGAGTTGGGTTTGCGATATTCTTCCTTGGTATGCGAAGATTTGTGCTAGATTGTAATTTTGAAGGGCATGCCTTTTGTCGCTTCCAGTTGTCGTAGCTGCTGTAGCCCATGGAGTTCGATTATTAGCATTGACGGTGCGTTTCGGCACATGACGGTCGATTACGTAGTTGAGGATGTGCGAGAAAGTTTCGGCTGCAGCATCAGGGTTTGCTAGTTCGAACTCGGATTCCCAGTCTATGGTGGCCAGTACGTGAGAAATGATATCGAAATCGGCGTTCTTGTAGTCCAAGAAGAAGGGTGTGAATTTATCAGCGGGGGTACACAATCTAGAGATATCGAATGTAACCAGTAAATAAGCCGAGTGATGTGGAACTATTTTAACTAGCGATGCAGGTTGCTGATTCGATAGTTGGGAAACAGAACACGTCATTGGCGAAGCAAAGATCAAGCATCCGGCGGTTCTCGTTTACAACACTGTTGATCTGACGTAAAGTTGCTGTACTTAAAGAGTCTAGAATAATGTTCGGAGGAGCCGAAAAAGTAGAGCGTTCTGGATCTGGATACAGAAAGCTAGCTTGGCTGGAGCACCACTTTAAACTTGGCATGTTAAAATCGCCTAAGACGATTATGTCATCTTCTGGAGCGCAAAAAGAGCTTATTTTAGAGATGCAGCGTAAGAATGATTCAGCTAGGTTAACATCTCTCGAACGATCAGGAGGCAAATATAATACGCCAACGTTAAACTTCCAGTCGCCGAGTTCAATACGGGATCACAGCAGCCCAAGATTATGCCAAGATTCATCATCGATTAGCAAAGCTCTGAATTTGGACCTAACGGCGAGTAACACCCCACCACCTGTCTTTCTGCTGTTACGGGGGCTTCGATCGCAACGAAACACTGAATAATCGGGTCCAAAAATCTGGTGAATTTGATAATATCGTAGCAGGAACAGGAAGTAGCGAGCAGATAATCGAGCGAAACAAAAACCGGTGAAAAAGTCGAGAATATCATGAATATCGTGACATAAACACAGATGTACAAGATCAAACTAAATATCTCCAGAAACTGCACGTGCTCTTTTTTAAAGAAGCCGATTGACGTAAAATATTGCCATCTATTGCTAGATGTCACTGCCCAAGTAATCAATAAGCCCTGGCATTCGGTTACCTCGTACAAGTTAACTTTTCGAAATCATTAGATTTTTCTAATGAAGTATTGTGGGTGCAGTTCAATCCAGCACCAAAGCAAAAAATTTACATTATATTTGACACCGACGTGTTCAGGTTAAAAAGTCCTGAAGCGGCATTATATACTGATATTGGGCTTGTTACAGGGCTTACAGCTTACTGCCAGTGCTGTTAAAGGGTGATACGGTCAAAATTTGGTCAAGGGAAAACGCGTGTAAATCGGTGAAATCAATTATTTAAAAAATCAAATTAAATTTCTTTTTCAAGTTTAATCAGTATAAAATTCAGGAAAAATATTCAGTTAGGCTTCCACTTTTCCAAATCCGAATTGCCGGGCCTTACGCTTAACCCCTGCCATCAGATTTTGTACAGCCACCTTGTCCACCTTCTTCGCCGCAGAAAGCCAGTTTGCCTTGAACTGCTGCTCGTCCTTGGCAGTTTTTTTGGTCTGCTTTAGGTTCCACTTCACAATAGCCCAGTTTTTCTCAATTGGGCGGAGCTCTGGCGTGTTGGGGGGGTTCTTGTCCTTGGGAATCACCTGCACGTTGTTGGCGGCGTACCACTCCATGGCTTTTTTACCGTAATGGCAAGATGCCAAATCCGGCCAAAACAGTACGGAACAACCGTGTTTCTTCAGGAAAGGCAGCAGACGTTTATTCAAACACTCTTTCACGTAAATTTCTTGGTTGACAGTCCCGGAAGCTATGAAAATGCTGCCTTTCAAGCCACAGGTACAGATGACTTGCCAAACCAGATATTTCTTCGCGAACTTTGACAGTTTCATGAGCTTGAAAATATTTGCTACCTTTCTCCTTCCTTTTGCCGTATAAAACTCCTGTCCCGGAAGCTGCTTGTAGTCGGCTTTGACGTAGGTTTCGTTGTCCATTACCACGCAGTCAAACTTTGTCAGCATCGTCGTGTAAAGCCTCCTGGATCGCGCTTTGGCCGTCGTATTTTGTTTATCATCGCGATTTGGAGTCACTACCTTCTTGTAAGTCGATAGTCCGGCTCGTTTTTTGGCTCGATGCACGGTTGTAGACGATACACCAAGCTTATTTGCGGCATCTCGGAGAGCGAGGTTAGGATTTCGCTTGAAACAACCGGCAACTCTCTTTGTCGTCTCAGCGGCTTCCGGTTTTCGATTAGCCCCCGATCCAGACTTCCTGGCAGTCGACAAACGTTCCCCAAACACTTTAATTGCATTTGTAACGGTTGATTTGGCAACTTTGAGCGATTTTACCAGCTTTGCGTGCGAGTAGCTTGGATTTTCGCGATGCGCGAACAAAATTTTGATACGCTGCTCTTCTTTCTTGGACGGCATTTTGACAACTGAATAGTGAATTTCAAAATCAAAATAGGAACCGGTCTACACACACACCTTCAAAATGAGGGGTGTTCAGGTTCTTTAAATGCAAAATTGAAAGAAATACGTCAAGTTGATATTGACCAAATTTTTACCGCATCACCCTTTATGGGGCCATTATGAGACTTACAACAGTGCTTAATGGTTTACTGGGCGGAATAGGAAACGATCAACGGTCATAAAGAAGTCCTTCGGTATCTTCAGAGGTAATTTTTTTTCACTTACTAGTGGATGATGATTAATTTTGGATATATTCCAATGTATTGGAATCATTTCGCTGAGCCTGAATGTTTGAAGGGAAAATAAGGAAAATTTGGCGAATACTATAGCTACCAAGACCATGAAATTTTCTACATCATCTGCTGGAAGAAGGCCGGAAAAGGAAGTCAAATATGAACGGAAAGTGGTGCCTATATAGTTGTCGGTGAATGGAGAAACAAGAAATAGGAAATGATAAGGAAATTTATGTTTACGGTTTGTGCTTCTACACCAAGAGAAAGAAAACCCTATAATAATATAATCCCAAAATCTATTTCACTATCTTTTTTTAACTGCCCAGCCAGGGCCAGGGCATGGTTGGAAAAGTTATAAGTTCGATTCCAGTTCAACAGCAATTGAGGAAAAACGGGTGCTAAGGGAAGAAAAATAATAAGTTGCTTCTGAGGAAAAAGGACACCATATTATTATTTCCTCCAATGGGCAGGTCTATTCCCGCCAGGTCTACATTGATTGACCGCACGAGCTGATCTATTTTAGTTAGTGAAAACTCCATTTGTATATTTTGTTCGAAATATTAATAAAAAAAAAGTGTTCTAGAGTCCTCAATGGATTTTGGATGGTGCGTTATATCTGGGAGAGTCTCCTCAATAATGTAGAAAGTTGCCGATTTTTATTGTAGAAAATATTTATAAAACTACTCCGTGAAATATTTCATTGATTCTTCACCTTAAACGGATTCGGCATTGGTTTTCTACGTCAGTTCAACTGTATCAGCACAATGACATAGGTCGCTGTAAGTCCACCAAGCTGTAAAAATATAAAAAAAAACAATGATTTTGAGGACAACCCATCTGATTACCGTTATAAAAATACCACAGCATAAAACGAGAGGTCCAGCTCAATTATCCTCCAGGCTTTGAACATATTCTCCTGAAGAAGCAGTTGATCGGAAAATTTTTCCATCTAGATGAGGAAAATAATAAATTTCCAATATTTTTTTTCTTAAATGAACTTTGCTACAAAATGATGACTCACCAGTATGAAGGTTTCCTTTGATGAGTATTGGCATAAAATAAGCTCCATTTGCTTTATCTACGAAACATGAAATTTTAAATTGAATTTTTGTTGGCTGCTTATCTGCATGACTCAGTGGCATAATAACATACCTCGTTTTTAAGTAAACTTTGGGTATACAAGATCACAACCGATTTGTAAAGATGCAATGCAATCCAAACGGCTTGAAGAGTCAAGTGCATCGACTGGCTTTTCATACTATCTGAGCCTCCTTCATAAACCAGATAGGATTCGTACAAACCAGTAATAGAAGCAGTAATAATACTGAAAAGCTCTACAAAAAGGACGAATCCGAAGGACTTCAGTACTTCCGAGGCAATTTCGGCTGTGATCCTCTGGGTGTGCAGTAAACATTCCAACTGTTTTGTGCAAACGTTGGTCCCTCGATGAGTAGTTCTTAGTAAACAATTTGTGCATCTCAATGCCTCCGAAATGAGAGTGAGTCCTCCGAAGTACTGACTTAGAAATAATATTGTCAGGATAGTTGGCGATATATCACAGCAAATAGAAATCATGGCTTTCCAAAAATGTTTTTTGATGAAGTCGATGATAATGAAATTGGTCACTATAAAAGTTGCTATCCCCAGATTCCAGTTGTGAAGGCACCATACCTTGCCTAGGTCAAGTCGAGCTCCATATCGTCTCAGACTGTCGGCTACTTGACTGAAATCAGCCATAAACGATTTATACCGATCGCTGGTGTAGAACGATCCAATAATCATCACGAAAACTGCAATTTCCTTCAAGACCATATCTGTCATGTATAACGCACCACAGAACACAGTTACGGAATAAATAGAAAGCAGATCGGCTGCTGTGCGGCAAAAAGAGTAAACATTTGTGGAAACCATTATCAAACAGCATGTTTTGAGAATCCAGTACAACGAAGATCCGGAAGGTTGAATCCGTTTTGAACTGGAGGCCAAGAAGTAAGGAGCTACACCGAAACATTGGCTGGGAAGAAGTATCAGCGCAAAAAGTCGCTCGAGCTTCCAACTGTATTTTGGGTGACCTACCATGGCTGCTAACGCGAACATACTGCCGATGGCGAGACAATTTTAATTGCTGAGTTGTATTTAAAAGCACGTGCACGATATAGGGTGGCGCCTGTTTATCCTTTTTGACTGGTTGTATCTGGGTTGACGTGAACAATCAAGGCCAACATTAAATCAGAACTATTTTGTCTATAAAATAGAAATTGTACAATGCCCCTAAGACTTTTGTTGTGAATTTTGAAAGCATTTCAAGAAATGTTGAAATTTGAAAATTATCAAGCTTGAGACTGATGAAAGTCTAAAATGAAAATCCACTAGAATTTCGTTTTTTCGGAAGGCTCTAGAATTTCGCCTTTATTTTTATTTTAATTATTTTTTCCGCCACTTGTAATTTAGTAAGTTTGACATCCACATTTGATCTGAGATGAATCTTACAACAGGGTGAAAATCTTTGGGAAAAATCAATCATTTGAGTTCCGATGCACAATAATAGACTTAATAATTGCAACGCGACGTTTTAATTTTTTTTTATTAAAATGCACAATATAAGACTGAGTCGATTTGGGGTCATTTTTTATATTCTCAAACACTCTGGGGGTCTGAAAAGCTTCGTTTTGGTTCAAAACTCATCCATGATTTTCTTGCAGAATCTTAAGTAACGTTTACATAAGTTAATTTTAACTTTTTGGTTTGTATGGGAAAGTTAAATAATTAAATATCTTTTTTTATTCTTATGTGGAACCGAAGGGGATAATGGTTTTTGTGCTAACTTATAAATTCTCCAAAGGAAGTTTTACGCTGAACAACTTTGTCGAAGACCGTAACTTCGTTTCTTATTAGGCAAAACAGTTATTAGCTGTTTAACAGGGGAATGTCTTTTGGCATTGAAAAACGATAAATTCAATTGACATCACTGCTGGTGCCTAGCACGAGGTATTGCATGAAAAGCAGTCATGCAATACCTCGCTAGACACCCAGCAGTGATGTCAATTGGATTTATTGTTTTTCAATGTCAAAAGACATGCTCCCATTCAACACCTAATAACTTTTTTGTCTAATAAGATACAAAGTTGACCATAGTAAAACAAAAATTGTGTCTCGTATTCTCCAGTGTCAGGACAAAGGTATTTGTTCGAAAGCTTGAGGCGGCTCTTGTAAGTTGAACCAGCAAAACAAGGGCAAAAATTACCAAGGTCTTATTTTTGTTACTTACATACTCACTTAATGGTGCCGCGTCGATTTCCAGCGCACAGAACCGTGGTGAAAGACCTCCACTCTTGACGATTCGGAGCCAGCGTTTTGATGGATTTCATTGCTTTGATTGCCGATTCTATTTCAGCCAGCGAGGCCGCTTCCGAATTGACGCCATTTATGTAACTTACTGTTGCCGTTTCGAGCTTCAGGATCTGTTGGCCATCGCTATTCGTGACTCGGAAGAGTTGTTCGAAGTGCTCAGTCCATCGTTTGAGCTGATCTGTTCGATCGGTCAACAACTGGCCTGCTCGGTCTTTTAGCGGCATGCTAGTATTAGCCCTTGCACCACTAAGGTGGCGAGAAAAGTCATAAAGTAAACGGATAACCCCACTGACTGGCGGCAGCTCTCTCTCCCTCTTCGGCTAGCGAGTTTGTCCAGGCTCTCTTGTCTCGTCTACAAGCTCGTTTAACTGCCTTTTCCAGCTCCGCATATCGTAAGCGGGCGACTGCTTTCGCTGTCTCGGTACAAGCTTGCTCAATTCCGACTTTCGTCCTTCTCCGATGAACGCCCATCCTCCAAGTTCCGCCCGACATCCATTCACTTCTTCTTCCACGAACTTTACTGAGAGTACCGTGGCTTGTCGTGATAAAGGTATTCTTGATCCTGTTTTCATACTTAAGTTCGTTGCCAAATTGCAAGTTCGTTTATTGTTTCTTTCGGTTTCCGTAACAATGTTTATTCAGCAGAAGTAAGTTGTTAGTATAAGGTATCTGTCCAGTGATGAGGCTGTCGTCTTGGCCTTGCTGGTGAATATATCCAGCCCCCTATTCTGAGGAAGACGCTATTTAAGCAGCTCTGACCGGGAGAACAGAAGGTTGGGCATATATAATAAAATTATAATGAAAGATTGAAAATTTAAAAACGAAAGCTTCAGTTCAACACCTGATAAAAACTCTTTGAAATTCGACCACATTTTTATAAACAAGATAGGTGTAATCACAGAAATGAAAAATAAGAAATATATAGCTACCACTGAAGGGTGAATTAATCTTCATAACGCAGTCTTATAAACTACGTTAATGATAAAAACGTGCTAATAGATCTAAATTGAATTTCACACGCAAAAAACTATCACATACAAGAAATGGGCATTAACCATCCGATGACGAGGAATCTACATATGTATGTATTTTACGTGACACGTGAAAGGTTTTAATTCATCATTACCGGGGTGACGTCTTCCGGTCACGTTATCATAGGCACTTTCTGATGCATTAGGAAAGGTCAGAGAAGAATTTTGGCTAATTTTTACCTATTCAGTATTTTATTTCCCGCATAACTTGATGAACATAATTTCTTCAAATAACTCGGTCCATGGCAACCGTTCTAATATCTCATGGCCATCTCACATTCACCAGATCACGCTCCACTTGGTCTCGCAACCTGTTCTGCCTAGCGTATCCGTCCAGCCTCTGCCACCTTCTGGAAACTGGGTTCGCAGTAGAGTCGAAAGACTTTCAAATGCAAATATTTGTATTAATTATAAAAAATGTAAGTTTTTCGTGAATTCTCTTCAGTATTTAGGGCATGTAATTACAAGTGAAGGATTACTACCCTCACCAGAGAAATTATCTACAATTAAAAATGCCAAACCTCCGCAAAATGTAACGGAGTTAAAGGCTTTTTTAGGACTTATAAATTTTTACAACAAGTTTGTCCCAAATTTATCTTCTAAATTGAGGAAATTGTATGATTTACTTAAGAAAAACGAAAGTTTTGTTTGGACAACAGAATGTGAAACAGCATTTAATCAGAGTAAGGAAAGTTTATTGAAAGCAAATATTCTTGAATTCTATGACTCTAGAAAACCGTTGGTGGTTGTTACGGATGCATCATCCTATGGTTTAGGAGGTGTTCTGGCACACAATATAAAAGGAATAGAGAAACCAATTTGCTTTACGTCTTTCTCATTAAATGCTGCACAAAAAAAATATCCTACCTGTCGAATTCGCCGGTTGAGTCATTTGTAGTTTTTCTCAACTTTGATCTCACCACACCACAGTCACAAATTAAACTGAAACACAACCGTTTTCATCAATAGCCGTAAATCAACTGACTTTTCCTCCTGCTTATGCACTCTTGTACGTTTTCACACAATCTCAGTATGCACGATAAAACTACGATGCTTTTTTAAACCTTATTTTATGACCTATTTGATAGTTTTATAAAATGTGTATTTCTTTCATTCTGTTGTTAATATTATTTTATTTCATTTTAATTATCTTTATTTCATCTATCCTCTACATTCATCTCCTCCTCTACTCTACCGTTCAAAAAGTCCAGTTTTGTTAAAATGGAATCACATATATTTTTTTTATGTTTCAAATGTCGCTTTAACTTTCCTTTCTAGTCTTTCATAAAAATCTCGATTATCAAACTATTTTGTTAGAAAAATTTAAAAGTTGTTTTATCGCACTTCTACAACTGTTGTTTTGTCCATGTCTAGTCAATTTTAGTTTTTTTTTCACTCGATCTACATGCCTTGAGAGTTATCCATTTTTAAATTAAATATAGCTTTCACGTATAAGCTTCACATATGAAACTATTTCTTTTGTACTTTTTTTAGCTCTGTTTTTGCATCAATACATCATTTTCTTCATTTGTTTTTTTTCATACAATTTTCTTGACATTCGAAAATAATTTTGCGTTTCTGTCAATTACAATTCTATATAAATATTATATATTATTTCGACTTCAGTCTTTGCATTTTGTTTTCTTCTTTTACCTTAATGCATATACTGCTTTTGTACATTTATTTTTCTAATTGATAGATTTGATTCTGTCTAAATATCTTCATTCAACAAAATCATTAACCAGTTATTCTAAATTAAGTTTTTGAAGTGTAAAATTTTCCGATTTTTTCATTTAATTTTTGATCATTATTTTAATTTGATCTTCGGTTTACTAAACTTTCTTTCTCTCAGAAGATTTTGCAATTACAATTACATGTAATTAAAATTGATTTAATTGATACTGTTAAATTATCACCATTAAATAATAGAAATATTTTGGCATGTTGCCGGTACACTATTTTGATCTTATTTACGTTTGGTTATTTCTACAGTTTTTTTTAACGTACGATTTTCCAATAATTTTTTCTTTTTAGCTTTTTATGTTAATTTTTTTTCACTGTTTTTTCATTCCCTTATAGTTTTATTTACACCAATTTTTGTTATTATATCTGCTTCAAAACTTTTCGGTTAAGATGAATTTTTGTTTCTTTTTTTTTTTATCACTTTGCATGTATGTTTCATTCAACCCACATGCCAAAAAAATGATCACTTTTAACAAAGTTATGAAAATAAATGAAGTACAGTTTTCACCTTAAGCTTCACATATTCAACATTTATATTTAAGCGTTTGATTTCCGATTATATTTCCATCAATTTATTGAATTTGATAAGAACATAGAAGCGCATTTTCTTACATGCGCTGTGTAACGCTGTTAATTAAATATTTTTTCCCCGTGGTTATCATAGCTTGTTTTGCTGCGATGCGACCGTATGAGTTATTCGCTATTTGTTGTTTGTAATGCATAAAAGGCCTTTGGCTAAATCTGGTACCTATTATTGAATGGTACATTCTTGTCCTATTATACATTTATGCCCATTGAATGATTTCAACAACTTGGACCTTTCAGGACCAAATAGAATATGAAAATTCAAAAGTCATCAACTGCTCCTTCCTTCATAGATAAATACCAAGTTAAGAAAAAAATATTTTGATTTTTATATGAACAATGAATAAATATCATCAGGTAAGAACTTTTATATTCATCCATATTATTTTATTTAAAATTTTTGGCATTGAAATCTTTAAACAAGGAAAATATTTTAAAGGTTTCAGTGCCCTATTAATCATATTTTTTCTCTTTCAACTCTTTTCAAGAGCGAGTATTGGCGCTATAACCATGGTCGATGACCCGGGATGATGGTACAAAGAATTCAAAGGATTGTAAAATTATTAGGGAAATTTTTCCTTAATAATAATACTGATAACTTTTGGATTTCTATGGATAAAAACCTCATTTCCAACCATTGAAGGAAGCATGGCAAGGTCCAACATCAAGAAGCATAGAAATATCTTAGCGTATATGCTTCCAACGAATAAACATTAAATAAACACGGGAACGTATGGTACTGTTGTCCACGTTTCTTCCTCCCTTGTGTTCCAGTTGTCTTTGCGTCCAATACTGCACAGTGGGCCCGGCCGTGTCAAAATGAGTAGTAAATGTATTTTTGCTATTCACCGGGATGCTGACAAGATCTGGCTGTGTATGTATCATAAGCATATAAGCATAAGCATAAGCTTCACATATTCAACTTTTATATTTAAGCGTTTGATTTCCGATTATATTTCCATCAATTTCCGTATAATATTTAATTTTTTTTTCTTCCATTTTCTAAAGTTTCCATAAGCAACTCTTCTTCAATTGTTGCTCCCAGAAGTTTTTGCATTTGCTTCAATTGATTCTGTTCCATCACCTCCATTTACAAAAATGGAGCTTATTTCTATCAGTTATATCTTAAGATAAGTTATTTTCTATCAACGTACGACATTTTTCATTTATTTATTTTTTTCATATTCTTTGATTTTCTGACGATCAGTTATTTTAATTATTGTTTTCAGTAGTGCAATTACTGTGTCAAAATTTATTCCAACTGTCACAATTTTTCACTTCCATTGCAATTTCCAGAACTCTGCCCTTGCGTCAGAGATCTAACTTACTTTGGAGCTCCGCCCTTGCGTCAGAGTCCTGCCTCCCATTGGTGTTCTGCCCTTGCGTTAGAACCCCTTTTGCATCGAAGTTCTGCCCTTGCGTCAGTGCTTCATCTTGTTTTTCAAACATCAAATTTACATAATTTTTCTTTAAAAATTTTCTTTCTAAAGCTCTGCCCTTGCGTCAGCGCTTCACTTTCTTTTTTCATCCACAAAATTATATCATTTCTCGCGTGAATTTTCAATACATTCGAAATTTGTTGCTTCGTAGAGCTCTGCCCATGCGTCAGTTCTCTGCTCTGAGTTGGTGCTCTGCCCTTGCGTCAGAGTTCCATCTATCCAGCAAGCCATGATTTTACCTTTTATTACTTTCTACTTCCTATTCCTGTAAGCAAAACCACCCGGTCGAGGGAGCCTCGACTGGGCCATTGTCGAATTCGCCGGTTGAGTCATTTGTAGTTTTTCTCAACTTTGATCTCACCACACCACAGTCACAAATTAAACTGAAACACAACCGTTTTCATCAATAGCCGTAAATCAACTGACTTTTCCTCCTGCTCAGAGATGCCAATGTGCCTGATTTTTCAGGCGTTGCCTGATTTTCCGATGCTCTGCCTGACAACCTGATAAGCCATTGATTTTCCCTGATTTTTGTAAATATGCCTGATTTTGCCTGATTTTTGCGAATGTCATGAAAAATGGGTAGTAAGGAACTGGAGTAGATACCATAGCTGAAGTGAAAAAGTGAAAATGTGGCTGAATCAAAGCAATCGAAAGATTCCCGTTAATTCTTATTGAAAAAGAGAATTGAAGGGATTGCTTTGATGCAGCAGAATTATTCAACTAAGTAGGCTCACAAAACATATTGGAGTGACAATGTGGAGCGATGACCAAAAAAAAAAAAAAGGTCATCACTTTGAGCAAAATTTCCGTTACTTTTACATAGCCTGATTTTGCCTGATTTTTATTTCGCAAGTTCCCTGATTTTTGAAAATAAATGTTGGCAACCCTGCTCCTGCTTATGCACTCTTGTACGTTTTCACACAATCTCAGTATGCACGATAAAACTACGATGCTTTTTTAAACCTTATTTTATGACCTATTTGATAGTTTTATAAAATGTGTATTTCTTTCATTCTGTTGTTAATATTATTTTATTTCATTTTAATTATCTTTATTTCATCTATCCTCTACACTACCCTGCACCTAGAAGCATTGGCTCTTGTTTGTGTAATAAAAAAGTTCCACAAGTTTCTTTTAGGTCAAAAATTTAAAGTTTTTACCGACCATAAGCCGTTAATAGGGATTTTTGGAAGCAAAGGGAAGAATTCTATTTACGTTATACGTTTACAACGTTATATTATGGAACTATCCATTTATAACTTTGAAATAGAATATCGCCCAGCTTCAAAAATGGGAAACGCGGACTTTTGTAGTCGCTTTCCTTTAGAGCAAAAAGTTCCAAGCAGCTTAGATCAAGGAAACGTAAATAGTTTAAATTTCACGAATGAATTCCTTTTAGACTTTGCGTTAATTTCAAAGGAAACTAATTGTGACAGAGATCTTACAGAAATAATTAAATTTGTGGCTACAGGGTGGCCAAAGGCAATACCTATGAAATTTAAAAACTTTTTTGCACAAAAAGAAAAACTGGAAGTTGTAGACGAAGTTTTGCTCTTGGAAAACAGGGTAGTAGTTCCAAATACTTTAAAACCGGCTATTCTGAAACTACTTCATGCTAATCATGGAGGAATTATCAAAATGAAATCTTTGGCTAAAAGATCAGTTTATTGGCCAGGAATGAATCTTGATATTGAAGATTTTGTAAAGTCCTGTTATACTTGTTCATCAATGACAACATATTCTAATCTCGAGAAGATAATACTTGGATTCCAACCACACGCCCATTTAGCAGACTCCATGCGGATTTTTTTTTATTTCGAGAAGAAAACTTTTTTATTAATAGTGCACAGTTACTCTAAATGGCTAGAAATTGAGTGGATGAAGCATGGAACAACTGCACAACATGTTAATAAAAAAATTTAGTTCTGTTTTTGCTCGTTTTGGATTGCCAGATGTGGTTGTCACAGATGGAGGACCTCCTTTCAACTCAAAAGAGTTTGTAAGATTTCTGGAAAATCATGGCATCAAAGTACTCAAGAGTCCTCCCTACAATCCAGCTAGTAATGGGCAAGCAGAACGGATGGTGAGAGTTGTGAAGGATGTGCTCAAGAAGTTTTTACTTGATAAAGAGTTAAACGTTATTGATTTAGACGGAAAAATTTCTTTATTTCTTATCAACTATAGGAACAGCTGTCTTATTGGGGATGGTGAGTTTCCAGTAGAAAAAGTTTTGACATACAAACCGAAAATGCTTATAGATCTTCTTAATCCAAACAAATCTTTTGACAAAAATCTAAAAAAATCTCCTGTTACAGATAAGCCTACAGATCAAGGTTTATTTATACCTCCTGATGAATTTGACAAGCTTGTGGCAGGGGATAAACTTTTATATAAAAATCCTAATCGGAATGACATTCCCAAGTGGTTAGATGCAATTTTTGTTAAAAGATATTCTACCAATATCTTTCAGATTTCGATTGGAGCAAACGTTTTCACCGCACATCGCCATCAGCTGAAGATGGTACACGAGCCTCGAAGACGTTGGAACGTCATGGTCCGAACTGGTGTTCCACGTGAAAATGAACGTATAGGCAAAAGGCGACGAAGTTCTTCAGAGGACGAATTTCTGGGGTATCCTGATAGTCAGGAACCGTTGGCACCCCCTCCAAAGATCCGCTCCGTATTATTACGTAGTCCAGTCATGACGCGGTCCAGGAGAAGCCGAGCAAATATCCTCTAGAAAAAGATCAGCAAGTCGCGCATCTTGCCAGTGCTGTTATCGAATGATGATATGAAGTTGATAGAAAAAGAAAAGAATTTTGCCTTCGAATATTTTGAAATTATATAATGAATTATCTAAAAAAGGGAGGATTGTTATATACCGAGAATTGCGTCCGGCAATGTAATTGGCTTTCGAAACTAAAGCTCTCATACCTAACAAAGATGTTCGAAATATGTATAAAGAAAAGAAAAGAAAAGGTTGAATATAACCATTCGAGTATTAGCCGTCTAACTGGAGACATCCAAGTTACGCGTTATTCTTTAAAACCTTAACATCCGAATTTTCAAATTACTTTTCTTTTTGTGGTACAATAAACATGGCAACCGTTCTAATATCTCATGGCCATCTCACATTCACCAGATCACGCTCCACTTGGTCTCGCAACCTGTTCTGCCTAGCGTATCCGTCCAGCCTCTGCCACCTTCTGGATACTGGGTTCGCAGTAGAGTCACGCGGGAGTTCGTGGTTCATCCTTCACCTCCACACTCTGTTCTCCTGCACGCCTGCAGGTTCGCCTCGAACAATATCCACGATTCGTACCCGTAGAGGATAACCCGTCTAATGAGCGTCATGTACAGGTTACACGTCTTGCGAGGACTTAGTTTTCTCGACCGCAGTTGCTTATGGAGTCCATAGTAGGCACGACTTCCGCTGATTATAATCCGCCAGATTTCACGGCTGGTATCATTGTCTGCGGTCACCAGCGAGCCGAGATAGATAAAATCTTCGACTTATTGCCAGACAAGCGGGCTCGGTTGGTCTAGGACCCGCGGGCCAGCATGTAATTTGTCCTGGATGTATTCATCATCAACCCAATTCTCCCTGTTTCGCTTTTCAGTTCGCGGTAGATCTCCTCTACCACCGCAGATGATCTTTCGGTCACGTTAACAGAAGCGCGTACTCGTCAATGCGTCAGAGAACAACTGAGTTTCAACATTTAACTACAACTAATGAGAGATGGATACACCAAGGAAATTTCTTTCGATTGATTTTCCTAAACGCCATAATTGACTCAACGATGGAACTTTTACATTTTATCGCTCCACCAATTAAAATATGTCGTATAATATGATTGAAGGTCTCAAAGTTAGAAACGTGATAATAACCTGTATTAAATAGATCAACTGGAAGAAAACTACTGCAGTCTACGAGAACGAATATTACTTTACGGGGGTAAATTTGTATTCAAAAGTGTCGGCGAAGCTAGATTATTTCTTCAAAATTCAACCAAAACCAACCGTCTAGAAAATATTCCTACAAATTGGACACGTAGATTTGTTACTGGTACTAAACCATCGATACAGACAAGGGCCGTGGAATTTCTTTTTACACGTTTTACAAGACAGCCGTGGCAGTTGGCATGTGTCCTGATGGATAACGCTGTAACAGACGTAGCACTCTTCCACACCTTCGAACTTTCGGTCCAGATTCCGTTTCCAAAGCGAGAGCCCATCCCAGATGGAGCCGTTCTGTAAAGATTGATGAATTAAGCCCTTCATCCCAAAAAGGAACATATTGTCCCCATTACCTGATGCGTCAAAAAGATTGAAAGCTGCATTACGACCTGCCGAGATTGCAGCCGGCCTCCGATTTGCTTGCCACCCTCGACCGTAACGGCTCCCAGGGGGAAATTGCCGGGCAGCGTAATGTGCAGCTCTACCTTGGCCTCGTCTATCGAGTAAAGAGCCATCACCTGCCGGGCGGCGGCATGTACCTTGATCTGCATGTTGTCCTGTTTGTCCTTCTTCTCGATCAACGAGTGGAACTCGTCCTGGCACAGCAAGCTTGAGACGCAGTTGCTGGTCACCTTGCCGACGATGGCCGCATACCGATGGTTCAGTCCGTTCCACCAGCGCCGAACCACAACCGGAAGGTAACGGAGCGCTTGGGTGTACAGGTGACAGGCGTAGCGTTCCGGTTTCAGGGATCCGTCTGGAGGAAAATGTACAAAAAAGAGAGGTTTAATTCGCTGATGGTAATGGATGGCATCCTCCCCATCGACTATTTGAATCACATTAAAATTAACAAAGTCATAAAACTATAAGATTTAGTTTTCACAACACTAGTGGCTCCAGAGACATATCTCTGGAGCCAACATATATCCTGTAGATTTTAACCACTTTATAAATATTTTATTTGGATAGTTAGCTTGCAAAAAAAAAGCAAAAAGCAGATAATTTTAAAGTTTTATATTCTGATCGTAGTTAGCTGAGACTGTTGCGTCTTTTGTCAAAATTTAGTTCTGCGCGTTGAATAAGCAAAATTTGTCAACATGAGTTCCGAACCCCAAATTGTTAAATCTCAAAATTCGATGCATTCAACTCCTTCAGCTGACAGCATGATAGAGGTAGACGAGAAAGAAACCGAAGTGGTAATCTACCCGGACCCCTTCTCGTCGGATAGACCTTCGCTAGAGGAGCAAATCAGACAGGGTCTCAAGGAAATGCGCCAACGCACCCGCAAATCCAGAACCGCCCGGAAACGTGCCAGGCAGCAAGCTCGCCCGGAAGAACCTGTCATGACTAAAATATTGTTCCCTATGCCGGAAACATTTCGGGGCTGCTGTCACAACATGAGTTTCACCATCGATAGGGAACTGTTGAGCCGAACCGCCCATTGCGAACTATTAGCTAAGCCACGCGTTAAGGTAGGACTTAAAACATTCAAAAATGCGTTATAAATGTTGATGCCTAATTTTGGATTCCTTTTTTTCTAGGCACAAGGAGAATATCCACGCTTAGTAAGAAAGATCATCCCTGTGGCATCGAATCACATAAAACTGCTGGCCCAACCTAAACCGTACCAAGTTCAGGATACCATCAGTCAGCACATGTGCCATCTGCACCCGGAACGATTAGAGCGCATGAAGGAGCGGCTAAACTCCAAAGACTATCTAACGATTCAGGAGTCTCGACGTTTTGCCCGGCAACAGCGTCGGGATGAGAAAATCTGGCTACGGCACCGTTGCCGTCAGGAATATAAACTTAAGAAACGAATAATCGCGATGGAAATTGACTACCTCCGAGACACTATGTATACAATCTACCGGCAGAGTCGAGATTACTTCTTGCTGCCGCTAGAGGCAGAGCTTGAAGGGGATCTGGATATCGCGTCTGGAATCATTCTGGGCAAGATGTGCAACCTAATCGGGTTGCAGATTCCGAAACGGAACAGCGATAACATAATGGATACATTCTTCTGTGAACTGGCCGATAAGCTGGTGCTGTGGATGTGGAAAATTATGCAGGCCAGTGACGTATCCTTTGAAAAACCCGAAGACGAAATACGTCGACTTTCGGCAGCGTCAAGCATTTTTGTGGATCCTACTCTTGATCGAACAAGTTCCAAGGCCGCTACAGAGGAGGAAGACCTACTGACGGATGCGGAATCGTTGAGCATTATACGGCAGATATTGGAAAGCTTCATCAATCTTGCCATCTTGGAAGGCCAGGATCTCACGGAGTTTGTAAATAGCATGCAAAGTATAGGAGGAGCTTCAAGTTTGATAACAGAATAAAATACAATAAATCTTACATTTTGGACAAGTAAATACAATTTCGAGAAAAATCTTATATCTTAGCCCTATGTGTCGGTCAATCGGCGCCGGACCCTTAGGTAGGGTAGGTTTCACGTCTGGGGACCACATTTCCAAGAGACCGGGAGTAGGCATCACGTGGCATTGTAAAGATTGTGTATATAAAAGAATTAGTGCCGATTACCTTTTATTCATTTTACCTTATAAACATTCGGATATGTACAAACTGAATCGTAGGACAAAAAATTATAATGAATCGTAGCAAATCCAGTGAAGACACTCGCGTAAACCGCATAAGGGACCATTCAAATGTAATGAACCGCGTTTAGGGAGTGAAACTAGCTCAAACCCCCAGCCAATCTCAGGGTCGGCTCGTCGTAATTAGGGAATATACTAAAAGTAAAGAATATTCAAGAGTCAAACTAACTTTAGTTTAAAGAATCAAGATGAAAGGATATTATTTATTTAAAGAAAAACACTTTAAGACTAACTGCTTGCTGCTTCTGGACCCGTCGATGCTGTCGGACACCTGCTAGAACTCGCTGCCGTGGCACCATGTGTCTGGATCTTGGTGTTTCGCCGGGGAACCCAAAACCTGGCGTGGTTTCAGGGCTCCTTTCTCGGCCTCGGATTATCTTAGAATGACCAGTTAGACGTTCGCGGTTTTCACGATTAGTCCTTGACCATATGTTGACGGACGAAGTGAATGGATGTCGGATGAAACTTGGAGGATGGTCGATGATCAGAGAAAGGCGAAAGTCGGAATTGAGCAGGCATGTACCGGGTCAGTCAAAGCAGCCGCCCGCTCACGATATGCGGAGCTGGAAAAGGCAGTTAAACGATCTGGTAGACGAGACAAGAGAGCCTGGACAAACTCCCTAGCCGAAGAGGGAGAAAGAGCCGCCGCCAATGGAGATATTCGATTTCTTCATGACATTTCTCGCCGCCTTAGTGGTGCAAGAACTAATGCTAGAATGCCGCTAAGAGACCGAGCAGATCAATTATTGACCGATCGAACAGATCAGCTTAAACGATGGACTGAGCACTTCGAACAACTCTTCCGAATCACGAATAGCGATGATCAACAGAACCCGCAGCTCGAAGCGCCAACAGTCGCGTTAATGGCGTCAACTCGGAAGCTCTTTCGCTGGCTGAAATAGAAGCGGCAGAACAAAGCACCTGGAATCGATTGCATTCCTGCTGAAATGCTGAAAGCCGACCCTGCCTTATCAGCACAAATGTTGCACCGTCTTTTCGCTGATATTTGGGATACTGCAACATTCCCGGACGACTGGATGCAGGGTATCCTCGTAAAGGTTTTCAAAAAAAGGAGATCTGACAGAACTGGCGAGGCATAACGTTGATCTGTACAACCCTCAAAGTACTCCGCAAAGTGATCCTGAACAGGATCCAGGAGAAAATCGACGCTACACTCCGACGACAACAAGCTGGATTCCGATCCGGACGATGTGTGGACCACATCACAACGCTACGAATCATACTGGAACAAATCAACGAATTCCAGGACTGTCTTCTGCTGGTGTTCGTTGATTTCGAAAAAGCATTTCGACCACGAAAACATCTCATCGAAGCACAGTACGAGGAATTTCGTGCAAGGTCTTGTACGACGGTGTTTTGTCCGATCCAATCCCGGTTACTGCTGGAGTGAGACATCACCGCTACTTTTTCTTATCGTAATGGATGAGGTTCTGAATGGATCGATCGACTATGCACCGAACAGAAGATTGCCGTGGAATCCTTCAACAATGGAGCAACTGAACGATCTTGGCCTGGCTGACGATATTGTTTTGCTCGCCCAAACACAACCGGATATGCAGAGCAAACTCGACTACCTCAACGAAAGCAATCCCTCCCATTTCAAGGTAGGTGGGAAAGTGGAGTGCTTCCAGAATCTTAGTAGCCAGATAACGCCTGATCGTACCAAAAAAGACATCGAAACCCAGATCAGAAAAGCCCGTTTTTCATTTGCGAGTCTTCGGAACATCTGGCGCTCACGTCAGATATCTCTCTATGAACGAAAATTCGAACCTTTAACTCAAACGTCAAATCCGTATTGCTGTACGGGTGCGAAACTTGGTGCACATATGGGGTAACGACGCGAAAACTGCAAGTACTTGTAAACCGGTGCCTGCGGAATATCATCCGCGCTTGGTGGCCTGGCAACTGGATCTCAAATGAGGAACTACATCGTCGGTGTCATCAAAGGGCGCTAGAAATCGAGATTCGGGAACTTAACTGGAGATGGATTGAACACACGCTGCGAAAAAATGTGAACAATATTTGCAGAGAGACGCTTGAATGGAATCCAGAAGGACATCGAAGAAGAGAAATTTTTATCATCCACTCGGTACGACCAATCGGCAGAGATGCCAATGTGCCTGATTTTTCAGGCGTTGCCTGATTTTTCGAGGCTCTGCCTGACAACCTGATAAGCCATTGATTTTCCCTGATTTTTGAAAATATGCCTGATTTTGCCTGATTTTTGCAAATGTCATGAAAAATGGGTAGTAAGGAACTGGAGTAGATACCATAGCTGAAGTGAAAAAGTGAAAATGTGGCTGAATCAAAGCAATCGAAAGATTCCCGTTAATTCTTATTGCAAAAGAGAATTGAAAGGAATCTGTTGATTGCTTTGATGCAATAGAGTTTTTCATCTAAGTAGGCTCACAACACATATTGGAGTGAAAATGTGGAGAGATGACCAAAAAAAAAAAGGAAAAAGGTCATCACTTTGAGCGTCATTTCAGTTACTTTTACGTAGCCTGATTTTACCTGATTTTTATTTCGCAAGTTCCCTGATTTTTGAAAATAAATGTTGGCAACCCTGCCAATCGGTGATGTCGACGATCCTAATTGGACCACATCATCCCCTTGGTGTTTCCAGATGTAGCGCGGATGGTGTCTCGGCTAAACGGGTAGGCATAACAGTAGAGTCGCCCTGATCTGCTGCACTGAAAAAAGACTGCTATCCTCCTATTTTCCAATAGAAATTGCCCAAATCATACTAATATATAAGACACGAATGCCACAAGGATGGTAAAGTGTCATTGATAAAACCTTGAAAAAAATACTAATATATTTAAATCTATATAATGCAAAACATTAGCACGTATATATGTACATTTACCTACTTTTTATCATTGTTCAGGGCAAAACTGCCATTGAAATGCATAAAATGCAGGTTGTAGAGCTTACAGGGGGGAGTTGGTATAACAGCTTGTTACGGTTTGCGGATTTTGGATAGAAAATCTGATAAGAATGTGTTACGTAGGGGGGAAGGAGGGTGAAACTGATCGAAATTGCGTTACGTAATATTTGAACGGCTCCTAAGGGCAAAATAAAACAGTTAAAACAGATCCCTTTCTATTCGTTCGAAACTTTCCACATTTTCCACAATTAAGAATTACTTCTAAACTTTCTCACAGCGCTCTCGGACTCTCCTCACAAGAACCGCTTTCTCTAAAAACCTCAGAGTTCCACTTGAGAACTAGCATTAGTGAAAACTTACTTTTTATTTGATTCCATTCGAGTTGCGCAAAAAGTGTCTGTCCATACACTGCTCCGGATTCTGGATTTTTAAGTATTTCCGGAGGCATACATCTGAAGAGGGTAGGCAACAAAGTCTAAAATTAAAGAAAAAACCGAAAAACTCATTATTTATAATTTTAAAATGTAAACTTTAAACTCTTCTACCTGTTCATATTGGTTTCTTGTGATCCAAGAGGCATAAATCGACCGCAGTTCCGAGGGTGAATTGGCACAAATGTTCAGAATACAATCCCAGCCCAGAAGATAGGCAAAAGTTCTATTCTTTCCGAGAAATTGCACCGATGCATTTCCGTCGTCGCTGTCAGAAATTTTGTAGCTAAAGTCGGCCACAAAATCACTTAAGATCGGCTGGAAATCATCCAGAACGGCCTTGAACCGGTGTAACAAGTGCCAGGTATCGTCCACATCTTCGGAACTTTTCTGTTGCTGATCGGCCACCTCGTGCCGTCGTGATAGCTGGTCTAGATCCCGTTGAATTAATCCGGCAGCTAGTTTTCTGATTATGGCAGCTGCAGCGAATCGCACACGGGCATTCCGATGATGTATGTTGGTCAGTGCAAACTTCAACAGGTCATCGAGAGATGTTTTTGAATCGATTTTGTTGGCCTACAAAAAGAAAGATTGTTGAGTGGCTTCGGAAGTCTAGCAGCACATGGTTTATTTTTACCTGAAGTACGTAGTTGAAATCGATGGACTCAATGTAGGGACTGATGACGTCCAGGAAATATTCGTCTGCTACCCTTGTGCCATCTGTAAGCGAAGTTTAAACCGTAAAACAAATTGAAATGCAATTTAATCGAAGCTTGAGCGTACCAGAATCGTTCACAATGTTGATGAACGTTTTTAACAAAACCAGATTGACATCCTTTGCAAAAACGTTATCCCACTCTTCGATTACGTTGACGAGGATCTGGGTGGAGCTCTTGGTTTTCTCTTCCGCAAAGAACTTACTCACTGCGCTGAATAATCTAAATATTGCAGCAATGAATATAGAAATCTACAGAAAGGCTAATGAATTAGAAAAATCAGAAATAAAAACCATTTAAAACACAACATACATTATTTGTCCTAAATTGCGAATGGTTTTTGGAAACGGTCAAAGTCCAGGAGCTAAGTGCGATTCGGACAAAGTCCCATTTAGCCAAGTCCAGTTCAGTTGGAAAATGTTTCATAGCATCTGCCAAAACGTTGGCCACTTCGATGTCGAAAAATATCCGGTTAGTATCAACCTGCGGAAGGTCACTAGAAAGATAAACAAATTAGTATCGGGGATGCTGGTCACATAAGAAGGGTACATAAACTTATAACATGTAAATGGAATCTTACCAATTATAAAGCAAACATTTACTGCTGTTCTGTTTGCTGATAACTTCGTGCAGAACAATTAGGGTATTTCCGATGATTTTTTTGTCACCGACTTCATTGAAGGTGGACAAAAAGTGGTTTCCGATGAGCGATCGAGTTGCCGCTAGTTTAACCAGTTCGTTGAAATAGTTTTCAAACAAATTTGGCCGGATAGGCAGGCATTTTTTTGGCATTTTCATTGATAACACCTAGACAAATTAAAACCGTTTGAGTTATTTAAGTATAAGATAAAAAAAGTAGTTAACACTCACTTGTAAAATATTGATGTACGCAATCAGATCATCGCTATTAGCCACGGTCGATGCATCTTCGTACAACAGCACTACTCCATTATCTGGATCCGAATACTGGTCCATAGCCAATAACGAAACCAGCGCTTTAGCCCACATCAAACCATTATCGTTCGCCAAACGGAAAAGACGATCTTTGATTTCGTTCAGGATAGCCTCAGGGAGATACCTGAATGTTTGTGACATTCGTTCTTGCAGACTTATTATCAAAGTTTCGGTAACGCTGCTGAGCTAAAATATTAAACTTTCAGTTTGATTTGTTAATAAAATTTTCTTAAAAAATCACTCACCTCGAGGGTACTATAAAGGAAAGTGTCACCAACCGCGATGGAGTATATCACAGATAAGAAGTTTTCAAAAATCAATTCCGACCAGCAGTGTATCAAGTTTTCTTCGTCCTCATCTACATCCATATCATCGTCCTCCTCGCCGTCGTGATCCATTTGGCTGCTTTCGTTTGCCTTTTTCTTCCTTTTCGGATTGCAACTCAATTTGTAGATCATGTTTAAGCAGAATAACTCCTGTACCAAAAGTCCCTGCAAACTGCTATTGAAAGCTTTCAAAGAGAAGTCTGAGCTATAATTGGCAGTTTTCGTAATCCATCTACCGCTCAAGAGTTCTTCGTAAATAGCGAGCCGTTGCAGGGCAGTTCTGTTTGCATTTCGCTCATCAATCCCTTTGGCCATCAATCCGCCGAAAATAACATCGATCTTTTTACATCGTTTCGACTCGTTTCGTTTATCAGACTCTGTCGAACATAAGGCCAACTTTGTGCATATTTCTGCCAGCTTTTCGAAACGTTCCAAACTTAAGCTTTCCATTTCGGCAAAAACCTTCAATTCCTTGTCCACAATTCCTAGGCACTGACTAATCAAACCTTCGTCCAACTCCAAGTCTTCACCGGAAAGCGCATCTTGCCACGCGGTCGTCACCTCCCACAAAGTATCCTCCGACAAGTAATCACTCACGCTGTTTTCGGCACTAAACTCGAACAGTAGTGCGAACATTTTTCGTTGCAAACCTTTCTGCCTCTCGTCTCCGCAAATAACCGGCATAATCTGCCCCAAGAAACTGGCACACGTGTCCTTCAGCTCAATTTCGCAATCATTCTTGAGCGGACTGGTCAGTGTTTCCACGATCCGTTCACAGGTACCGGGATCGATGAGCACCTCGCCGCTAGCCGATATCAGAAAGCACTTGTGCAACAGTATCATATTTTCCTTGGTGTCTCCCCGGGTTACATCCCTGGCACACTGGATCAGATTGTCGCCAACCTGCGGCTGCATCAGGAACTGTGCAATGTTCGGATCTTGGCACAGCGGATGACTCAGTGCCCGCAGTATCAGCCAGCTTTGGACCGTTTTATTGGCGATCTGCAAATGAAGAACGTATTATGAATAGAAGTTAGATAAAAGAGGACGAGGAGGACAGCTTTTATATTCACACATGATTGTCCGCTCTTTTTTCTTAAAGATCTCAACAACAAGATCTCAACGTTTTGTGCTTTTTTAAGTAATTTGACATCAATAGTATTTTTTCGATTTCCCCGATTTGCTATGGTGATTTTTAAAGGCCTTAAAATCGAAACTTTAAGTACTTTGAGGCATTTGCAACGTTGATTAGCGCAAATCAATGACAGAGTGCATCCATTATGCCCTTTGTCTTGGAGGACTGTTTAAAATTTGAAGAAGAGCTTTTCCAATTTCATTTAACTATTGAGATTAAATGGAATTTTGGAAAAAGTATTAAAACCAACAGATGGTCTCCAGGAACGAAGATCATGTTTTCAAATTGAAATAACCAACAAACTCACCTGTATCCACTTATTGAGCATCTGCATTCGCTCGTGCTCCGGCAAGTATTTGTAAAGAATCAAAACGATTTCCACCACGTACTCCGACTGCAAGCGCTGATCGTTTAGCCAGTCCGATGCAAACGTCTCGAACAAACTGTCGATGCGAGCGGGAACGCCTGGTTTCCCGGAGTCGGCTAAAAACTGGAACAGCTCCATGCATTGAAACTGACGAACGAGGTTTTCCAGCTGCAGTATGAAGCCCGGTTCCCGCTGTTTCCCAATTCGATTCATGTACAGTCGAGAAATCCGATATACCAGCGTATTTAGTTGAGCTTCGAAGCGGTGCGCGTGGTGTGCGTGATCTACTTCAGAGTCGGGGCCCGTTGGCTGCTGTCCCGATGTTGTTTCGGTGAATTTAACCCGCTTGTGAGATGTGCGCTTCAGGTTTTGGATCAGCTCCACGTGCGAGTTTGTTATTTGATCGATGTCCTGAGCCTGATCGATGCTTTGTTCGATTATTTCCGAGAGACGGTTCCAGAATTTCTTCAGCAGCGATTCGTAAAGCTCAATAGTAGCACTTTGTTGACACCAGTAGTCTAACAGAGAAGCGATATTACCGAAAATGTATCGGCCACAAGATGATTCGGTTGTAATGCACCATTCCACAACTTTAACCAAATGATCTTCGAGCAGCGTCTCGCAAAACTGTTTCCTCTGGTCCGGTTGCAATGTATCGTCTTTGACCAATTGAACAACCAGATACTGGAACACTTCGTAGTAAGCTTGGGAAACTGCGCATACATCCGTTCGGCTGGATTGAACTATTTTGAGACCTTCGTTGATGTTTTCGAAAAACAGAGTTTGGAACTTGTCCATCCGTTCGCCTAAAACTTCCCTCGTGAACTTGGACACCAAGGGCAGCATGTGGGGAAAGACACAAGCCGCATTGCCACTGGCTCCTGATTTAAGAACCTTCCACAATTTGGGAAACACTGCTTTTTCGAAATTTAAATAACTGTGCCAGTTTGGAATTTTTGCTTGAATTAGCACAATTGAGCTCCAAATGTGCGTTACAACGGTTGGATCCGTTTCGTCCATGTACTGGAACGAGTTGGTAGTGATTTTCTGATGATGCTGTTCAACTAGAAAAAGCCCGTACTGCAGCAGAGCCGAAATGACTTCGAACCAAGCTGAACGAACGGCCGGGGTGGCGTGCTTATGGTAAGACCAGAACTTCCCGTTATCCAACAACGCGGTATTACTGGGGCCAGATTTTTGAAGTTGCTCTTCGGACATTTTGCTTAAGTATAATGCATAGCCCCGCAAACTGGAAATTAATACCCGTTGGTATTTGTTCTCACATTCCTCCGGGGTGTGGGACCTGCAAGATTAAATCCAAACATTGTAAAATAGGTTAAACTTAAATTAGCTTATTATTAGCTTAAGGGGATTTTTTTTTATTATCTGACAATTTGCGCCGGGGGTCTTCAGATTTTCCCCATAATTGAAAATTTGGTTCATTTTTGCGACTTAAAAACAAATGTATTTTTTCAGATTTCTAACATTTTTATTTTTTGAGTTAGCTTCGGTTAGATTTTTTTGTAAATAAAAAATAACCATTTTTCAAAGCTACATAACTCTGTTGTTTCTCAACGGAAATCATAAAATAGCACATCGAAATGCACTGACATTTTATCAGCTTTCCAAATAGAATAGTTGAAAAAAGTTAAATAATGACCTTCAACATGAAAAGTTGTAAATAAACTTTAAATGGCGTCTAAAAGTACCGTCTGCACCACCGAATATTTTGCAAAAAATACCATTTTATAGCTCGATTCATGATGCAACTTTCATCTGAAGACACCAAAGTGGGCCATTAACACCTTGAAGAGTTATGAAAGAAATAATGACAACAAATCTCTTTTTTTGCATCGAAAACAAACAATGGTGGAACAACTGCACTCACATATGGAGAAAGCAAGCACTTCTAACAACATGGAAACAAAAGAACTTACCAAAGCAGGTAAAAAACACTACTTTTTCGTGCTTTGTAGAGTGTTTGCAGCAAAACTGACTTTAAATTTTAACCAAAATTCTGAGTATCGTATTGTTTATGTGATATAACTAATAATGGGAAAGTTGCTTTTACAACCTGGTCATATACTATATAGCTGATTAATTTTTCGATCAAAGATCATTGTGAAGCATAATCAATGCCAATAGTAGAAGGTTCAGTCCCTGTGTTTGGGATCACAAAAATGTGATTAAAAAAGGAAATATAGACGTGCTTTACATAGTTTTTATATCGGGAGCTAAGCACTGGACACCAAAATCCTTTTCCATTGATCAAAAAAGTATGAGAAAGTGGCACAAATGTTGTAGAAATAATCAAAGAGCTCAGTCCCAGCTAACATGAAATCGTAATAGAAATGATAATCCAAATCGAATATTAAGACATTTTCAATAACTATCGTAAGCACGTTGGTATTGAGTGATTTTGAATCATTCATTCACGACAAGCTTTGCGCAAAAAAAATTTAATCGGATAGCAGTTTAGTCAATTCGTAAATATGTCTCCAAAAAGTTGGGAATATGCTCATTCGACATTTACGATTTGAGTGAACTGAATTACGATAAATGGGCGGTCCTTCAATTGACACTCTCTCCGGTCTCTTCCTTTGACCGGTTCGTAAAGAGAAAATTTCACCTATAGAGCTTTAGCGTTAACCATATTAACTGATGAGTTGGCATCGTGGTAAGATACCGGTCTGCTTACTAAGAGGACTGGAATTCAAATCTCGGTCGAAGATATTTTATTTTTGTTTATTCTGCTTTTTGTTGGAAAATCGAGTCGTTGGAATCTTGTCATTGTAGATATATCGCCTCCACTTTTGTAGCTATATGCTATTTTGGTAAGTTTAATACAATCTTTTTATCTAGTATATTTGTTTGAATAATTCTGTTGTTCCTGCGTTATACCTTCATAAATGTTTGCTGGGAGTATGGCCAGCCCAGGCTGTAAAATGATGAAAATATGATACTTTTACCGTATTCGTTTTCTACATTCCCCCAGTTTTGAGGTTTACCATACTAGAACGAACATAATTCGTCGTTAGTGTTTTGCTACCTCGATCGCTCACAAACGAATCTTCAGTGTTCCACCGTCCAGTTTAAATCAAATCTGGGGAATTACGGATGCAAAACTGAGCGCATAAACTTCTAAAAATGATGTAAAATGTAGTAAAATGTGCATAACTTGTTGTGACCTGGTGCAAAACTGGGTATAAACGAATACGTTATTAGATTTTTGGATATAACATGAAGTCAGTTAAGCTGCAACAATCTACCGCCCCTTCTTTCATAACAGTCCCATATACAAAAATAAGCAAGCGAGACAATCAGCTTTTTCTGTTTTGGAATATATTTTTAAATTGTGACCACCACTTTCAGCATAAACGAAAATCGTTTCTAGGTTGTCATAATAAATCGTTAGACATGAAATTTTCGAAATTGGGTTATTGGTAAGGTCGAGAGCACCATTTTTATTCATTATGGGACTGTTAATCGACCATATTTGAAACCTTTTTCGAATCTACTAGCATAACAGTCACATACAAAATATATTTTTTTCTCACCAAGCTACATTCTAAGACTTAAATTTGATCATTTTTGAACTTCTAAATGCAATTGTCAGAAAAAGAAACATACTTTTGCAAAAAAATATCATTAATTCCACATTGTAAGTTGAATCTTTTTACGATTTTTGATTGCATCCGATAGTTTTTCGCTCAGGAAGTCATTCCTAAGAAAGTCAGACCTATCTTCGAAAACTAGTGTGCATCATTCGACATCAAGTGAGTTAAAAAAATGTTTAAATGATTCAAAGCAATAAACCAAAGACTATTTCGCCGAAAGAAACATTGAAAAATAACCAAATCCGTGGTATTTCACATTATTCAGGTATATTTCATATAGGACAGCCACGAATTGATATTTTTTATTCGAAATTTCTAGAACAAAACCTCTTTTTTCAGTCTTTTATGTTGAAGCCTTATGTTGACCTAAAATGACGAAAATTCTTATGGGACTGTTATGCGAGTAGGGGCAGTCTGAAAAGGACGAAAAAATAGTGTTTTTTACCAGCTTTGATAAGTTCTTTTGTTTCCATGTTGTTAGAAGTGCTTGCTATCTCCATATGTGAGTGCAGTTGTTCCACCATTGTTTGTTTTCGATGCAAAAAAAGAGATTTGTTGTCATTATTTCTTTCATAACTCTTCAAGGTGTTAATGGCCCACTTTGGTGTCTTCAGATGAAACTTGCATCATGAATCGAGCTATAAAATGGTATTTTTTGCAAAATATTCGGTGGTGCAGACGGTACTTTTAGACGCCATTTAAAGTTTATTTACAACTTTTCATGTTGAAGGTCATTATTTAACTTTTTTCAACTATTCTATTTGGAAAGCTGATAAAATTTCAATGCATTTTGATGTGCTATTTTATAATTTCCGTTGAGAAACAACAGAGTTATGTAGCTTTGAAAAATGGTTATTTTTTATTTACAAAAAAATCTAACCGAAGCTAACTCAAAAAATAAAAATGTTAGAAATCTGAAAAAATACATGTGTTTTCAAGTCGCAAAAATGAACCAAATTTTCAATTTTGGGGAAAATCTGAAGACCCCCGGCGCAAACCCGTCAGATAATAAAAAAAAATCCCCTTAACATACTTAGGATTACTCAAGGTGATCGCCGTGTGCACCGTTAGATTTTTGGTATAGTAATCCAGTATTTCTGCTTCACAGAAGACGAAAACTTCCCGCATTTTGTTAGCAGGGAATACACTGTTGAACGATTGAGTGGCCACACTAGCTGCCGGTGCATAGGTGTCGTACTGGGCGGAAATCCATGCCGGGGTCAATTGTTTTAAGTAAGGGGCAATGTGTTTGCCAGCTTTGTTCACCATCGCAGATTGAGCTTGTTGAGCAGTTTCCCGTACACGGTGCTCCACATCCGTCGAGAGGTTTGCATAGAGTCGGGGCCAGAAAGGAAGCACCGATTTGACCACATCGAGCTCCGACTTTCCGATCAGTTCCGTAAATTCCTGCAGGGCTTTCGTTTTGGTTGTGGGATCCTTTTTAAGCATTTTCTTCAGCACGATTTGGAACGTGTCGTCCAGATTGGGATCGATGTCTTCGCCGTGGGTTTCGATTTGCACAAAACTGGGCACCACCGGCATCTTACTACTGTCCAAAGTGGTAAAACCGAACAGCGTTGGTACGTTGCTGCCCAACATTTCCGCACTGCGGCCACTGCTGGATGGCTGTGAGGATATAATTGTGAGGAATCATTCGTAAAAGCGTTTTTAATTTCATCCTGAATTTTGAAATCTGAAAAACCTTATGTCGAAAGCAATTGCTTTGTAATATGGTTCTAGGGTATAAGAGGCCTCGTTTTCTTATTCGGAATTTTATACCAAATTTGTATTCGGGTACCAAATTGATCTACGAAGATGTATTTTGTAATTTATTAACTGAAACGTAGCGTTTCAATTACAATGAACTATTTATTCGGGTTAAGGAAAAAAAACTTTTGGAATGTTCATAAAATAATGATCGATTTCAGAAAATCTTCAATGCGGTTCAATGCGATCTTGAAGGTAGATTCAAGATTATTAAATAGTAGAAATTTTCTACTTTTAAAAGTCAAATAAATTCGAAATACCAAGCTGCACTTCACCAATAGTTTTTTTTTTCAACCGGATGAAATTGGGCATAAACAATATTGTGAAATCAATATCTCCATCGAGAAATTGATCACACGATACGGGATGTATCATTAGAGGTATACAGAGAGGAATATGGAAGCCTTCCAATAAATTGTGTCTGTTTAGCCGACTGCAACGTTTCCATCGCAATGTACAATCAATTTCTTTGAATGCCAATGCTTGGGTCCCGTTATTTATACGATGCGGAAAATCCATCATATATAACAAAAATCGATTTTACCAAAAGGAACCATCCCTTTTTCTCAAATTTTAGAAGTCGATACCTACCTTGGTATTGTTTTTGGTACGTTTGCCGCCCATGATTGTTGAGGTGCCGGGTCTCTTCTTCAATCCAACACGGGTGAATTCCGGGAATTTGAAAATCGGGAAAGTTATCCGAACAAAATATAATCAAAAATTGTCACAAAACACATCAACCATCCGTAAAGAAACCGCGACTCCGTTTTTATTTTGCCACCTGCCCATGCAAATGTCAAATGAACTCGCGGCCTCGACTGTAAATTACACTGCAATCAATTTGTACCTCATAGGTTCTTGAAATAATTAATGAGTCCGAAAGCGAACCTCAATTTGTGAACAGATTCATTTAGGTAATTTGTTAAGGTAATCAAATTGAAAAATACAAATTTTCACATTTGATCAATATTTTCTGTTTTCAAACAGCGCGCTTCTCAAAGAAATTTATGATACTTCTGGAAGTGCATTGGTCCGAAATTGAGATGAACTGATTCAAGACCATTTTTCGAAGCCCCTCGTCGAATGAACATGCGATCACAAGGAACTCACTTCGCACATCGAAGTAGTACTAGAATGCCCATCAAAGCGCTCTCACTGAGAGCGATTCGCTCATTCACTCAAATTCAGTATCCAGCCAGCCAGCAGCAGAAAGCAAAGAAGCTAAAAAAAAAGCAGTCAGGCAGGAGTCAGACGTGGTTGTATGGTTGTTGTATAGTTAAGTGCAAATTTTGGATATTCCATTAGAGTTATTTTGCAAATCTGTCTCTAAACGGTGCAAATATTCTACAAAATTGTGGAGAAACCCGATTTCACCGGCTATCAGGTATGAATGATTCATATTTCTTCAAACAATTGTGGCCGTTCTGCGATGGTTCATCGGGTGTGAGCAATTTACTATAGATGCGGAAGGAAAAGTTCGTATCATCATCACTTATCATTTTTCTCTATTCAAGCAGTTCAGATCCTTTTCAGCTGATGGGATCGCTAGAAATCAACCTTGTCTGTATCATTTCCAAAACGGGATATAAATTTTCTTGTTTCGAATGACAAGAAGATTTTTAGTCAGAAGTAAGAAGAAGTAGGCCAAAATTACTCATCCATCAGGCTGCTCGCTTGAACAACGAAGCAAAATGTAATCGGGGGAGAGGTTGTACTAGAATGTTGTCAGCTTGCTTGCCTTGCCATGCAGCCAGAGATGCCAATTTTTTTTCAAAAAAGTCGGAAGATTTTAAGTAAATGCCTGGATAACTAACTTTGTAGATGACCTTTATGGCCTTAATGGTCGTCAAATTCGATTTGCAATTTGGCAAATTGCTTGTCACTCGTATCATAATCATATTTTTATGGCAAATATTATATGTAATGACTTGGACTTTTGAACTAGTAGCCGTAGTTTCACATATATTTTCGCAGCATGCCCCTTTATAAAATATCTTTCAAACACATGAAAAGCAAATTCTTATCATTTCACGTATAGTCCTGAAAATAGACATTTTACTAAAAACATTTTGTATTTCCATTATTTAGTAGAACTGTAATTCATGTTCAAACCCAAAAGTCTGGAATTGTCTAGAAGAAATGTCAAAAGTCTGGATGCCTGGAAACCTAAGAAAAATTTATGACAGTGGTTCAGAAGATCTAGTTGGAAAATAGACCAAATCTGGAAGGTTGACATCCTTGCATGCTGCTGTTATGGCCATTATCGTTTCCAGTGAGTTTCCCCGAGAGATGTTTGAGAGCTAAGATGTGCAGTATGTATGCATCTTTCGAACTAGGGCAGTAAAATTGTATTGAAAATAGCTTCCTTAGAGTATACAACTTGATTTCTTATAATCTTTGAATTATAACATTGCTCTGAATTTCTAATCCATCTTTTTTTTTTTCCTTTGCTTTTTGGACTGGGACCAAGGTTGGTCCATCTCGTCCTAATCCATCTTTGCCTAAAATAATCTTTTGTAACCCACGGCTCTCATGGGTTTTCTCTCATCTGAAATATTTTTGTTTGTGTTTGTAAAGAGAAAATTCACTCATCTCATACAAACTTTTGACAGACTGGTAAACATTTTATGCAGGGGTGCCAAGTCAATATTTTTCATTTCTTTGTCATCAAGAGATTTAAAAATATTACCTACATTATTGTTCCATGATTTACAAAACTTAACTTATTACTACCTAATTCTAAAGAGGAAAAAATTGCTCGATAATACTAAATCCTAACCCTCTTTATTTTTATCTATTTTTCTGGCAGCACCACCGAATCGACTCAGTGAATTCTGCTGCTCCCGTGCCGCTGTGAGTACCCGCTGAGCGAGTCCCTGCTCTGAAAGAGAGAAACCTTTCCGAAAGCAGCCGTCGTTGTTTGATAGTATTGGACCTGGGAGGGGTGGAGTGTGCAAAGGAAGCAAAGCAAAGGCAGCCCCAAAAAGTTGTCCATATCGGGCCAATCCCATCGCCGTCATCGGTTCGAGCTAGAGCGTTTTGCTTGTTTCGGTGTGCGATAGTTTTCAACGGTACCTCTATTCCGGTGTCTTGTTTTTTCCCGGACCGCAAAGTTACGATTTGATAAAAATTTCTTGTTGAAACTTTTATTGGAAAAACGTAGTGATTGAAAGAAAACGAAAAACAGCATTCCGTGCGTTTGACAGAAAACAAAGAACAATCGTGGTGAATCATTCCGTGAAATTACTATTGGTGGTGTTTGTGGTGACCTTTCCGAGTTCTGGTCCCTCTGATTCGCTTGCCCAAAACCAGAAGAGTCGCTCGCTGTGTACAGCAGTATCTGTCTGTCGGAAGATAGTGAAACCAGCCAAGCATAACAAGGAAACCGATAACATCAGCTTTTGTGTCAAAAATGGCAGATGGTGAGGAAGTCCTAAGCGACCAGGAGAAGATTCGAATCGTTAATGATTTCATCCTGCATGCCCCACCCGGCGAATTTAATGAGGTCTTCAACGATGTTCGCGAATTGCTGAGTGACGACAAGCTGCTGAAGGAGGGGGCGAGCGTAGCCTGTGCCCAGTACAACAAGGATCAGCTCACACCGGTCATTCTCGAGGGTTCCGAGCTAGCCGTCTTGGTGACAGAGTACAATGATCTGGGTAAGATGTGCTTTTTTTTATTAAAACTATCGGAAAACGACCAGTCAAACATTTTTCTATCCACTTGTTCGTGTCCTCACCATAGAGACACAATGCAAAATACAAGAAATATATTTATAGACTTAAGAGAGTCAGGTCCACTGTTCCTACCGTTGTATTCTTTTCAGAAACTTTTATCTAACTGTCTGCCGGGTGTTCTATCGTTTTGGTATTGATAGAAGTTTATTTTCGGATGACACCAAATTCACTTTCCACAATGCCCTCATTCGGCCATACAGCTCGGTCAGTTTAGTTTGTTGGCTGTTTTCTTGGGAGTGTCAACGAAGCGCACAGTTTGTTGTTATCTTATCAGCCGAGCAACAAACCAGCCAACAGCTCATGATCTCTATGCGTGTGCGATAAAAATTTATATGTAGGTATCTGCTCTGTTAAGATTACGTGTTCTTCAGCAAGCGAACTCAAAGCTGGGCCTATGTTTTGTGATTTGAAGCGAAAGTAGATTTGGTTCAAAACTATGTAGCAAACAGAGGTCAAAAAAACTCTTCTTGAGTCAAATATGTACTGCAATCAATGTAATAGCTTCAGAGTTATATTGATTGTATGTTTTTTTTCTGATGCTTTCGCAAAATTTTAAATATATTTTGTAAGTTACGAATTAATCTCAAATTTATATTATAAACGAGACACTTTTTTGTGGCGTTTAATTAAATAGCTCGGGGAGCTGACGCTCGAAATGAAAATTAGAATAGTTTGAAGAAGAAAATTTCAAGTTTAGAGAAGGCAGCGTAGAATAGAAAGCGATCATGAGACGTTAGTTAGACCATTATGCGCTGCATTATACTCACTTCGGCTGAATATGGACAGAATGTAGTTCAAAATAATAAACTAACCCCTCATAACCTTCTTCACCACATCATGTTTTGCGGGAATGTTTCAAATACAGAAGCGTCGTTGTCATGCATGTTTGTTTATATGATTTGGTTGTAGAAGGAAAAATTTACTGCTTCGATATTTTGGCTCTAATGCAGTAAAGCATGGATAATCGAAAATGATTGATTTTCGGAACATTGCCATTAATCGAAGACGCACGAAAATGATCTTCTCGACTCCAACTCTTTGATCAGGAGTTACAGATCCCGAGCTCTAACCACAGCATAACTCGTGACGGCATCGAGAGTAACTCTCTCGAATCCCGACCTTCTGGCGAAGAACTTTAGTTGCGCTTTCTCTGACCTGGAGCATCTCATGGCTTCTGCGCTGACGATCCTCCGCGCTCAGCACTTTCATGCTGACCACAGCGCACAAAGCACGAGAATAACCCTCTCGGCTATCAGCACCCCCCAATTAATCCGGGGTATTGCTGCAGTTGGACCTGTGAACCTCTGTGCAGCCCGGTCGTTGATCCTAAGACTCCTCCCGGCCGTCGGACGTGAGCTCACGCTTGCTAACCGCAGCGTGGCTCGTAACACTCTCGGTTCACGAACCTCCCCGGACTCGACCTCTGGCGGAACCTCCTGGCTGGCCTGGGACATCTCGCTGGCTGACCTCGGCGCCATTCTGGTTGCTGGCTGGCTTTCTGCCATGGTCCTCTGGCTCCTGGATGGACCCTCTGGTGGTGCTGTGGCTGGCCCCTCGACTTGGCTGGTCCTTCTGCGCTGGTCACTGATGAACTTGCTAACCGCAAGTATTGAAAGTACCTCTCTAACTAACTCTTTGTTCCTTAATCCAGACGCATCAGGCCCATAACCTTTTACGCGGGTTTCAGTAGTGGAATAGAGTAGCTTCGGTTACCGTGTAAACATTTGTACCGCGTTTATCATCATCACCTGTCATCAGCAATCATTGATCCATTGTTCCATACCTAAGTTTAACCCTTTCCTTCCCATGGTAGCACAGCTGATCCACAACTTTGCACAGCAGATACTTTCTTATGAAAAATAACGGAGAGTAAGTGAAAACGCGAGTGGTTTCAACGAGATACTAAACAAGAGAGATTTAAGGCAGCCACACAATACAGCGTCGTCCGTCGCGTCACGTCAGCTGTCAACGCCGTCGTTGTGTACTAAAACGCTGACGCGACGCACTCTACACACTAAACCAAATCGGGCAATAAAATTTATTGGATGGTTTTAATAGCTTTTATTTTAGGAAGTATGGATACAAAGTACTGGAAAATCCAATAAACTTTATTATAAAAGCCAATAGATTGTACAATTATTTTTTGGCGCTGATGTATCTAGAGAAAACTATTCAAAAATCCAATAAATTTTATACGTTCGCTCTGCAATACTACACCAAATAAAATATATCTGAAAATCTTATAAATTTCATAAATTTGATTAGGTATAGTTTTTAGTAGATGTTGTTTACATTCAGAAACAATAATGTTCGGATCAGGCTGTACATTTTCGAAGAAGGACGGCTGTCCGTTCCAATTGTTCCATATTTGTACTGAAACCGGACTATCATTTAGTGAAGGACGGAAAAGGAACGGGAAATTAATGATTATTGGATTGTGAAGCAGGTACGTAAGTAAAATGTTCCATTTTTTTCCAACTATTCAAACCCTTCGTATCGCTTTCTCCACAGCAAAACTGTATTTCGGTTGTGTAATAGAAGCGCACCAACCAGATCAATCGAGGAGATTCTTCCGGAGAAAGAACTTCACCAGAACTGGATATTCAAATTATTTGAACAAGATTTTCGTCGAGCCTCAGGTAAGAATAAATCATATCCAACATTTTTGTTCAGTAGAAATATTTCTTTCATTTTTATTTAAGGTAATCAATTTTCGCCCCCGGAACGCCAACCCAATACCTCGGCACGAGCGATCGACTTCCGGAACGATGCTCGTGTGCATCAAGCGGCAATTTTTATCACTTACGGTGGATTAGGAGCAGGTTCCAGCATTTGAAAAAGGAACGTCGACCACATTCAGCTGAACATATTCGTTTAAACCATGCACACGTCCGCTATACCTAAATAATTTGGCAATAAAAAAATCAAAACTCAAATCACGATAAATCATTTGAACGAAATCCGAAAAAAACGAAAACATTCATTTCATTGCATTGAACAGTAATTGAAACCAAATCGACAAACTATAACATTCATTGGAATTTCCAATAAAGATAATCGGTACGAAAATCTATGCATTTCATTTTGTGTATACAGTTGTAAAAAGTATTGGATTTTCTTTTAGTGCAAAATCACTAAAAAATCTGATAAAGCTTATAGCCAGATTTCGGTCAGTGCAATTTTCGCACCACAATATAGCGTCCACTGACAGGGCTGACAGGGAAATATTGAGAGAAAACTCGCAAACTCCAACGCAAAATGTTTCATTTATTTTTATTTAAAAAAAAACGGGAACATACAAATCAAGTTAATATTTCTAAAAAACGCTTTATATGTAATTTCATCATTATCATTATAATGTTAAAAATAAATTTCAATGACGTTTTTCAACAAATGTGTATCATCGAAGAGATAAAATGACGATGATATGAATTTTGAATCTGTTTGTGTCAATCTTTGACGAAAAATATCAAATACGAATAGTTCAAACCCATGCTGACGCGCTTAAATTTTGATATTTTTCAAAACCAAAACGTCGACGCTCGAAAACGCTGCCGTTTAGAACAAGTTTTGCGTTTTAGTACAATGCCTTCGCTGACGCGACGCACCCGACGCACCATTGTGGCGACTCAAACGGAAAATGGCATCCTCAAAATTAAATGTCAACGCGACGCGACGATCGACGCTGTATTGTGTGGCAGCCTTTATTTGCAATTCTTAAACATCGGACTACTATTTTTTTTTTTTTTTTTTAGGTTTTATTTTTGACACTTTACCAGCATTATGGCATTCGTGTCTAGCTAATTATCGTTTTACAATGTTTCGTAGAGTTTACATTTCTTTAAACATTTTATGAGTGATTTTTCATGCAAGTCTTCGTTTTTTAAAATTTCGTAAACTGTTCCATTTATGTTGTATTCTTCTCGAGCTTCTTTGTACCCGTGGCAATCCGTCAAAATGTGCTGGACAGTAGTTCGTACACCGCAGAACTGGCATACTGGAGCAGGACTTCTTTCAAACAAGTAAGCGTGTGTCAGCCTAGTGTGCCCGATGCGTAATCTTGTGAGAACGCGCTGGTCGGAAGGACATTTTTGGTCTACGTATTTTGTTGGTGCATATTTATGTTGTCTTAGGTTTAAACGCCATCGATGTTCCCAAGTCATCCATATGATAGCTTTTATGGATCGTACAGCGTCTTGAGCTGGAATTCTGGAGTCAACAGATGATGTGGAGCTGATGCGTGCAATATTTGCACATTTGTCTGCTTCTTCATTCCCGGGTATTCCGGCATGACCAGGCACCCAAGTAAAAGTTATGTTTTTATCTATTAAAAGATTCTCCAGTGATTGGATCCACGGATGTTTCGAATTTCCTTTTAGAAGTGCATCTAAACAGCTGGCTGAGTCGGTTAAAATCAGAGTGTTTTGATTTCTGTTCGCTTCTTGAGCAGCAACGTTTAAAGCATACGCTTCAGCAGAGAAAATGCTGCATTCACCTGGTAGAGCACGGCTGATTTTCCTTGGCGATGTGTAAATTCCAGCTCCTGACTTATTGGCATGTTTGGAACCGTCCGTGTAAATATGATCGTGGCCTAAATATCTATTGGCTATGAATTCGTTGAATTTCGGGAGTACAACTGATCGATGACTACCTGCTTTGATGCTCTTTCGTAGAGTTTTGTCAATTTTCGGCATTTGATCGTGCCATAAACGGTCAGATAGTCTTGCTACTGGATAGATGTTTGGTACAGCAGAGTTGGTGATTGACTGGAAAATCTGCCTAGATCTATCGATAACGGATGAACACCGATCGATACCTTTCTCAATTAATCGAATTCCTAATTGTGCCAGTCTCTGTGTTAGTAGAAGCCGAAATGGTAAGCAACTAGATTCAGCTAGTAAGGACTCAACAGGACTCGAGCGGAAAGCACCAGAAGATAGTCTTATAACTTCGTTGTAAACGGGAGAAAACATTTCATCCATAAGATCAATATTGCAACTGGTTAGACCAACCCCATACATAAGTTTTGAGGTAATCAATGAGTTGCCAACCTGAAGAAGAGTCTTTCGATGACTTCGTTTCAGCTTGTATCCAAGTATTTTCAAAATCCTGATACGATTTGCACAGCTCTGCTTAACACCTGCAAAGTGCTGGCGAAATAGCAATTTGGAATCCAGTAGCACTCCCAGAATCTTTATTTTCCTTACTTGAGGTATGGGTTCATTATTAAGCTTAATAGGACGACTGCGCTTTCGATGTTTAATGCCACAAATGTGTATCAGTTTTGATTTAGGAGCCGATATTGTGAAACCTACGTTTTTTGTCCACTTAATGACAGCGTTGACAGCTGCCCTCAATTGTTGGCGAATTTTATTCTTGTCTGTGCCTTTTGCAATGAGAAGCACATCATCTGCATAAAGAAGGATTTCAATGTTTTCTGGAATGACGTCGAACAGCGGTTGCATGGCTACTAAAAACAGTGTTACGGATAGTGTTGATCCTTGAGGAACTCCATTTTCTGCTGTTCGCGAGCTTGAGAGCGATCCATTGGCAGATACCCTAAAGGTTCTGTTTTGTAGGTAACTACACAAAACATTTAATAGGCGACCTTTAATTTTCCATTTTTTCAGAGTTTCTAGAATGTGTACCTTGTTCGTTGTGTCAAATGCTTTGGAAATATCAAGTGAAACAAGTTCAATGTGTTCTGAATCGTTAAACTTTATGAGGTTTTCAAGCTGAGCCAGGTGGGTGTCGACTCCTTGACCGGCGCGGAACGCATGCTGGCGACGATCTAACCGGTTTGTGGACTCAAGATGAGTGATAAGACGACGGTTAATCATACGCTCTAGTATTTTACCTATGCAGCTAAGGAGTGTAATTGGTCTGTATCCGGAATAACAACACCCTGTCGCCAAGATTGCGGAAATTGACCTGAAGTCCATATTCGATTGTAGAGCTCTAGGAGTGCCCGTTTGGATGGTATCGGCATTTTTTGTAATAGGGGGTATCCAACGTTGTCATGACCAGTGGAGTTACCTCCACGTCGTTCCAATGCCCAAAGCAATTCTTGCATTCCAAAGTCTTGGTTGTATTTTTCTCCCAGACATGGTCGGTCAACTGTAATGAACATGGATATTGTCTGATTTTGAAGTCTTCTAGGACAACTTGTGTTCGAAAAACGTTGTTCATAATCGTCTGCTAGTGCATTACAAACAGTTAGACCGTCACTGGTCGCTCCAGCTGGCAGTCGAAGGATGATCTTGGAGGTATTTCGTTTGCCCTGTAGACGGTTCACTCGATTCCATACTTCGGAAGATGGGGTTTCTGGGTTAATGCTCTGTACAAAATCTTCCCATGATTTTTGTTTTGCCTCGTTTATAATTTTCCGGCAAGCAGACCTCGCATCATGGAATTGAATAAGTGCTTCCGGTTTTCGGGGGTCGTTATCGTTGAGCCTTCTCAGGAATCGAAGCGTTTTGCGACGTTTTTTGACAGCAGATGCGATATCCGGACTCCACCAGGCAACTGCTTTTCTTCCAGGTTTGCCACTGGTTTTCGGGATGGTTTTTTCTGCTGCCTCAATTAAACGTTTAGTAAACTCATCTGCTGTAAGCACTTCGCCAGGGATCAGTGTTTCTTCAGTAATTTTACCGAAACCTTCCCAATCGGCTTGATTGTAAATCCATTTCCGATGCCGCATTGGATCTCCGCTGCTACCATAGCTTCGTATAAGTATTGGGTAATGGTCGCTATCAGAGGTATCTGAAAGAATTTGCCAGGTAAACATGCTGGATAAGGTCGATGAACAGATCGAAATATCCATTGCTTGGGATTTGCCTGTTGCTGAGTCGACGCGTGTGTGTGAACCATCGTTCATAACGACAAGCTCGTTATCTACTACCAGTTCCAACAATTGATTTCCTCTGGTTGCAGCTTGCGTGAACCTGTTTGAAATGTAGCTGCCCCACGCAACATGGTGAGCATTTACATCTCCTAGGATCATGAGCGGTTTGGGTAAAGAAGTAACAAGAGTGTTTAGTCTGTCTATGGCATCATTTTCGCTGGGTGGTAGGTAAACTGAAACCAGTGTCATCTCCACAGGTGAGTAGATACGGATTGCTACGGTTTGTATGTCCGTACTGACCGAAAGCCGTTGAAAGGGTATTCCATCTTTGACAGCTAATGCTGCGCCTTGCCTGCTGTGAGTAGAACACGCTCCCAGTAGAAGATGATAGTTGCTGCCGATGAAATTCGAATCCATGTTGTGGGAACCTGCATTTGTCTCTTGAAGACAAATCACCGAAGGTCGGAATTTGGAGATTAAGAGTTGAAGTTCACTGCGGTGCGTTCGTAAACCCCGAATATTCCACTGTAGTGCAAAAGTGGCAGGTGCTTCCGGTTCCGTTGAGTCTAAGGAAAGGTGGTCGGCTGAGTTTAACGCATTGATGAAAGGTGTTGTTATACTTGCCAGAGAAGGCAGCTCCCCCGTGTCAGTAGTCACCGGAAGTTGTTGAGGAGTAATCGGTGGTGTAGATTCGGTTAATGCTGACACGGGGAGGTGCTTGTGTGCTGGATTCCTGCTTGAAGTTGATGAGGTGTGATGGATTGTAGAGAGGGTGTAGATTCTAGAAGGGCTGAGAATCATCTCGTGTGGTGATGGGGGGCTGTTTAGGTGGTGCCAATTTCCAGTGTTGGTGGTGGTGCTATCTATGAGAAACAAATCGGCTGGGTGGGTTGCTTGAGGGTTTAATAGGGAAATACTTGCCAAGGAAGGCATGTCCCCCGTGTCAGCTGCTGCAGTAAGCGGTTCATACGGTGTCATTGGTACATTTTCTGCAACAGCTGACACAGAGTAATGCCTGTTTGCTGGATGCCTGCTTGCCAAATCCGAATTTTGGCTTAATTCCTGATTGTTCCATTCTCGAGAGCCTATTTCGTTGCTGTGGTCGTTATCCGATGTGGTTGATGGTACAGGTATCGTATTGAAGTCCGTTATAGAATGTGCGGGATTATTCGTCATAGTCGTCGTCTGAAGAGTTACTAGTGTTCCTCATGCGAATATCTTCTATCGGATGGTCTTGAAGGGGCTTCTTTGCCGTTTTGTCGTGTTGATTTGTAGGGGAGGTCGGCATATATCTTTTTCTGCTGAGACTACGGTTTGGATATTTTTGAGTGTTTGGGGTGAATTGGTTGTTGAGTTGTCTAGTATTCTGTGAGGGCGTTTGATTGATTGAAGGAACTTTTTTTCCAGAATCTCTACGAGAAACTCTCGCCTTCGAAGGTGATTCGGATGGTTTTGGACTGGGTTTTCTTTTTTCCGGTTGTTGATTTACTTTAATTGCTGCTTGGTGTACTGTTTGTAGGGCCTCGAGCTGGGATCGCAAAAGAGCGAACTCTTTAAGCTGATCTCTTAGCTTTTCAACTTCTTTCTGAAGCAGTTGTATTTGCCGGTCTTTATCGGACTGTTCGTGAAGTCGGTGTTGTAATTGGCTCGAATAGCTGTTTTGAGAAGTAGTTCTTAGAACCTCTTCACGAGCTTCGCGGTAGGTGACGTTTTTGTCAATCTTGACTCGAACCACTGCTTCCTCCTTCCGGAAGACCGGACAGCTCTTGCTGATCGGAGAGTGGGCTCCTTCGCAATGGTAGCAGTATGCTGGGTTTGGGCAATCCGTGTCCTTGTCGAGACTATGTTTTTGCGAACAATTGAAACACACCGCTTCGCTCGAACAGTGCTTACGGGTGTGTCCGTAGGCAGCGCAGCTGCGGCATTGTAGCACGGACGGGTAATAAGTTCGAACGTTGATCCGAAGCATACCGAAATGTATATGTTTCGGCCTTTTGGTTCCTTTGAACGTGAGAATAAGAAGGGGTGTGTTCTTAATAGCGCCGGTTTTCTTGTCCTTACTTGTGATTCGTTTAATTTCAGTGACACCTTCATGCGACAGTTCCTTTAACAGATCACTATCATCCCAGTCCTTAGTATCTGGCTCAAAGACTACTCCTTTTGTGAAGCTAAGAGTTGGGTGGTCCACTACTTCTACGCAAGTTCGGTCAGTGTCCATAAGATGAGTCATCTTGAGTAATTTGCTGTAGATTTCCGGTGATTTCGTACGCAAAACGTAACGGCTACCGTTTGCTTCCTTGACTGCAGTAACTAAATGCCGGTTTCCGTGGCCGACAATTGAGTAGACAGATCGCGAGATTAGGAAGGGATTTTGAGGAAGGGGTGGTCGTTTTTCATCATTATCAGATGCCGCTTGCAAAAGAAGTATGCGTAAAATCCCATCATTCTCATTATTGGCCATCCACGCTGGGATCGAGCCTCTGTCGTCCGGTGGATCTGGATCCATGCACGCCATGACCTCTACAACTCACAACACTGGAGCGATTTCAACGCTACGGCAAACAGTATTTTCAGGTACTTTTCTACTCGGGTTACCACAGAATGTAAATAGAGAAGGATTCGGCTATGTTTTCGGAAAATTTCACAATTTCTGCAGCATAAACGGACCAATTTGGATTGAAATCCGTAAAGTGGCGATCACTTCTGCAGAACGTTTTGTCCGAATAAAAATTTACGGAAGAATTTGGCAATAAATTCGATTAAATAGTCTTGCACTATACAAAGCGCGTGTGTACACGAGTGGGTACCCGATCAAAAACTGATCGGACTACTATGACCAATTATTAATTCTCCGATTACTACGATCAACACTTTCCTTGAATTTTTGATATCTTAAAGTTACCTACTTGGGTAGACAAGTGTTCAGATAAGAATAACTTTTCGAATAATATAGGTATTTCCAATTTCATTCTTGTTCTTAACACTTGTTTCATACCATTTCCAGGTGGAGGCCGTTTTTTTGACCCACGATCGAAACAAAGCTTCAAATTTGACCACCTGAGGAAAGAAGCGTCCGACTTGCAGAACAGCGACGGCGATCTCACCTCAGAACAGTGGCGTGCAATGCTGGACATTGAAGCGCTCACGTACAGTGCAAATCACTACCGCAACGGGTCATGTTCCGTGTTTGGGCGCACCAACAACGGGCAAATCACCCTACACGTTTGCATCGAAGATCACCAGTTCCAGCCGAAAAACTTTTGGAACGGTCGGTGGCGCTCCGTGTGGTCCATCAGTTTCCCGGTGTCCGGCGGTGGAACGGCCGAGCTAAAGGGATCGCTCAAGCTGCAGGTACACTACTACGAGGACGGAAACGTGCAGCTGGTTTCGTCGAAGGAGTTCCGGGAGCAGGTAGTCATCACAAACGAAGCCAGCACTGCTAAAGAAATCATCCGACTGATCGAGGAAAGCGAACATGACTACCAGGCGGCAATATCGGAGAACTATCAGACCATGTCAGACACGACGTTCAAGGCCCTGCGGAGACAACTGCCGGTAACCAGAACGAAAATCGATTGGAGTAAGATAGTGTCGTACAGTATCGGTAAGGAACTGAAAACGCAGTAAAGTGAGACAGAGCTCCTAGTTTACGGTCAGATAGAAAGGGTTTGTTGCTCTGTGTGTGTATGTGTGCGTGTCTGTTTGTGTGCCTCGTTGATGAAAAAACGTCAAATCGTGGTCGTGAATGTGCAGAGCTCACAATAATTGTGCAAACTGAAACGGCAATTATACCAGATTATTATAACAAATTCAACAAAACAATTTCAAAATTTAGAACTTGCAAACATCGGATTAGCATTGTTTTTTTACAAATAAAAATCACGAAATCCCAACACTAATCGTTTCGTTCTTTCGTATAACATATTTAATGTCTCTCGAACAGATGCTAAATGCGATGAAAATCAGTTTTCATAAAACCACGCTGAGAGAGTATGAAAGTAGGAATAGAAATTGTATCAATAGTAGTCAGATAACGAATGAAAGAATCAATTATATTAGAACAAAGCAGACATTTTAGGCACGACTAACTAAGACTCTTAAAAATTATAGACACACAGCTAGTGAAATAAACAAAAACATAATATCCTAAAGCAAATCAGATCGAAATTCGAACTCACCGCGCACCCTTTTGCTGTCCGGCTGTTGTACTAAATAGATTTAGAAGGTTTATAAAAAAACATAACATACAGTGTCGTTATGCAAATTGTACAACCGAAGGTAGTTAACAGCAACTTTCAAATAATTATGAAAACGGTAATCATGTGATGATTTTTTTTTCATTTCGACATAATAAACCAGATTTATCAGATAGCAGCAAATACAGAGCAAAGTTGATTGAAAGATACCTTTTATTAAACTTTTCTAATCATTTTTAACACATTTGCTTGACTGCTTTAAACTTTTTGTCATTGGCTGACTTCAATATTGCATTTTTTGCACTAGTCGGCTGATTGGTTTAATTTTTTTACTTCATCTGCAAATGGTATCAAAAACTTTATTAAGGCGACGGTATTTAACAATAGTTTAACATTTTTTCAATGCTCAGCAGATTAAAAGCCAAAATTAAACCTTCGATAGATAGTTCAACGAAAGTGTATTTTTCCCAATCTAAGAAATAGCAGTGTTTCGTTTGAAACTTTACTTACTAACGATGATAGAGAAAAAACGATTCGCCAACATTCTATGTATATGAATAACTTCTCTGTGGAATAACTGAACTGAACCGAGCGCTCACACAAACACACACAGATAAGCACACTTTTCATTATGACAGAATTGGGCAAAATTAACGTTTTAAGCTACTGAACAGCGATAAAAATTCACGAATAATGCTGGAAATCGCACCGTGAAAAGTAATAGCCAAGAACAAAAACGTAAATAACTGAAGCGAAACGAAAATAGACAGACAGGTCTTTTTTTTATTTGACATTATAAAAAAAAACAATTTAAAATACACCTACTCACATGATAATATTACATTTCCCATATGAGCGAATATGCAGGTACCATATGTAACTGTTTAAAGTAAGTTAAAACGAATGCAATTTCTCATTTTTCACAGGATTTCCAGAATGGAATAACCTTTGTTGGGTTTTCCAGGAGTTGCTTTACTTTTTCCAAAATTTAACCGGAAACCGAACTGAGCGGTACTTTCACGAAAAACATAAAAGCATATGGTACAGATATTCGAATGTTGGGTAACACATGAAAACTGTTAAAGGAAAACAACAATTAGCAGGAACGACAAACACACACACATATAACCGTTAAATAATTATGAGAAAGTAGATTAAAATGATTGACAGGAAGAGAAGATGAAAACCGAATACAGACGCAAGGGAGGAAACAAAAATAACTATATTAAATCGAAAAAAGTAAATAAAATAATGTATATTTAATTATTATTACATATATATGAAAAATTGAATAAAAATTCATATAAAAATCAGTCCAGTGACTAAGCTCCATGCGTCCGAAATCCAAACAATCAAAAATTGCTATCTACTGGCTACATACTTGACAGAATTGGTTAATCTTATAAAACATATATTGCATCTTAAAAATTATAACAGCGATCAGTAAAACGTGTCAGGTAGAACGAATTCCAGATCTTCAAAGTTTAAAAAAACATATAGAAACTTGAACAAAAAAGAAATCAATAAACTTGTCATGTTTCACCTATTTTATTTAAATAATGTGGTGTTTTCGCATATATTCTTAATATGTTACACTTGTTTCCTTATATTTGACAAATTTACATCAATGTTGTTGTCAGTTCAAAATAATTATACAATTTTAATTCAAAAAATTGTAACATTTAGTTTATTAAATTTTGTGGAGTCTTATACCGTATTTGTTTTCTCCCCTCGATCAGTGCTCCACCGTACCCGACAAAAACAAACACAAATCGTCGCCAGTGTATTGCTACCTCACTCACTCACACGCTCTCTCGCAACACTGGCAAAATTATCAGTGGGCCACCGTCCGTAAGCAGAACTCCGACAGGTCAAAACCAGTGCAACACCGTCCGAATAAACAAACACACTGAACAAAATCCGGCTATAAGGTTTATTAGGAATTTTAGTGTTTTCGCACTAAAAGAAAATCCAATACTTTTTATCAGAAGAAAAATGATTTATTTTATCAGAATTTTCAATGAATGTTAATAGAGAGCAGAATTATTACGATTTATTATTTAAACTAGTGTAATGAATGGTTCCATCATTGAAATCAAATATACCTGAAATTTAATTTCTATTTCTCATCTTATTTATTCAAATAAACAAATTTAACCAAAATTATTTTATTTAAACATTTATTAAAAAATCAAGATATTTGAAAAGTAACACTGCACTGCACTTCAAACACTTTTCATGGATGGTGGGACACAGTTTCATGCCTGATGCATGTTGATCCTGGCTGGTACATGAATCCAGATTCAGCGGATTGGGTGCTGTTGTTCTGGTGGATTGGAGTTTCCTGGAAAAAAAATCCGTATTAAGTTTCAAACGAATTATGTTTTAAAATATGAACTACCTATGCATGGCGAAGAATGGAACCGTGCACGTTCTCGCTGAAGTCCGGATCTGTTTTCCTTCGCTGCTGTCCCTCATTTTTAGACCCGTGTTTTACCTGTTAGAATAAATATGAAAATATTAACACCAAGAAGTTCAGCCATTCCACTTTTCTAACTTACGCTTATAAATGATTGGCTTATATCACAGCGATGAAATTTAAGTTATTTTTGCTGCCACTCAACTGGTAAAATCCTCCGGCGAAAAATTACTACTGGCTAAAACACAAACAATCGTTCTTCTGGGATTATGTTTCCCAAACAAATTAACAGAGATTGATACGGATCACGACTCAGGCACGCCAGCATGTGTACTAACTTCAGAATGATGAAATGTATTAGAATTTTATATATGTTTTCCTAGGTATAACAGCTTTTGATATTCATTGGATTTGTCTATATTTCGTAATGGATTTATCGTTAACTTCTATCACACACTGAATGATGAGATTTATCAGATTGACCCTTTAAATTTTATAACCCTATTTAGTTTAATAATTATTGGATTGTCCTATACATTTCACCAAGTGAGTGAGCCAGATATAATTTATTGGATTTTCTTATATTTTTGAAAGGGTAATTTAGTAGCTAAAATTTGACTGTGAATAATAAGATTTATTAAAATGACACTATAAATTTACGGCGTGTTCGTAAATTGATTTTTTCTATCGAAGTGATTTTTTCTATCGATGTTGGCGTTCGTAAATTAAACAAACTGTATGCAAAAGCATTGGAAGGTGATTTGACATCTATCAAACAAATTGATGCATCACCCAAACAAATCAGTTTACGAACACGCCGTTAATCGCCCAATTCAGTTCAGTGCAGTTTGACAGCACCTAGTGGTGCACTAGTGCAACACTCGGCATAAACAAATACGGTATTAGTTCTTTTTAAGACCTTATGAAAACTTCAGGCTCTTGTTCGCGTTCATCGGGATTCACTTAATTCTCTCTCTCCCTCTCTGTTATCTCTTTATAAATGAGTGCCTTTGTTTTGAAAATAGTATCAACACGATTTGACAGAACATGTGAATTTAAAAAAAAGTCCCTGATTTTATTTGTTAAAAATAGGAAATACAATCAATAAACAAAACCGAACAGTTTAAATATAGTTCACAAACATACTCCTTAAAAATTTCAATTATGAACAACCTAGTGTTCAGTACGCAAACGATCGTGAGGCGTTGTTTGTTAGGAGTCAATTCGGTCAGGAATTATGCAACTCCTAAGCCGGGTGGAGGTAAGTTAATACTGTTGAAAAATATCGGCCTTCTCAAACAATGTTTAATTAAATGAAAATTTACAGCACTCGGTTCCAAGAAGAAAAAACTCGGCAAGTTGGGACCGGTGGTGGAGAAAAAGGTGATTCCAGTTGAAACCGATGCTAACAAATTGGTTAACTACGTGTGTGGAAGCAATCTGCTTAAAACGGGCGAAGATATCAAGCTGAAACCGGATTCGGAATATCCAGACTGGTTATGGAGCTTGCACGTGGGTAAACCTCTAACACTAGAAGAACTGGATCCCGACACCAAAGCCTACTGGCGAAAGCTACGACGATTAGCCCTGCAGCGGAATAACAAACTGGCTAAGCTGAAGAAGTTTTAGTTTTCTAGCTATGAGTAATAAACATTTTGTTTTGAAAAAAAACCTTAGCTTATTCCATCATTACTGCCGAAAGTCCCTATGAAAGACACAAATAAGAGTATGATACACAGCATCTAATATTTACAATCTTTAGTATTAACATAATTTATTCAGCTTTCCGAATCATCAAACGCCGATCCGGCTCGTTATCCAGCTCGAGTTCAGCTTTAGTAATAGTCCACTTGTCCTGGTGATGTTCAGCCCAGAAATAGTACTTCCCCTTTTGTTTGCTTCCTTTAACCGGTACCGTGAAACCGTCAATCTTTCCATCGCCAAACTTCTTCGATTCCTCGCCAAAATCGAATCCCATATCCTTGATTGGCTCACCCAGTATTTGGATTGCTCCTGAAATTAGTCAAACATTACTCTTTAAAAAAAAACGATTCAAGTGGTTGATTTGTGAACACTTTACCGGCATGGGCGCGTAGCAATTTCATCGAGTCACGATAGTACGGTTGATCTCGGACTCTGTCCTCCAGTTTGGATTTCATAATCATAGCTGCTGATATTCCACCGATGGCAATGTATGTGGCCGCCTTGAATAACGTTTTCGTGGTCACCATTTTGCTGTTTAAATATGTTTCCTTTTATAAAATACGTAAGTTATTTTTTTTAATATTTCGGAGCTGGTGATTGTTTTAATTTAAATCTCCATCATAGGGTTTCAAAAAGTCGTCTCAGTATTAATATTACAAAAACCATGAAAATATATCAAAAATGTATTCAAAAACTTTTTTAAAAAAGATTTTGTACTGAATTTTTTAAATACGAAACGGTTCAGAAGACTATTAAATTGTTAATCGTATTCTACCCAATTCCACATTTGTGACCTTTTGAAGGCCTTCGAAAGTTTCGAAAACAAAACTATCAAATCAAGGTTGCCGTATTTTTTTATAAATAAACAAATTTTAATTATTCTTCATTAACTTACGTTTACCACATTTAAAGATTTCATTAAGATCTTGTTCAAGCAATATGCTGTTTTTTTCTACAGAGAGAAGACATTTAAGAGTGAAACCAATTTTTGGATTATGTCGAATTCAGAATAGTTGACGCTCCTGGCAGCACTACTAGTGAGTTCCGTGGGATCTCATTCATGAATGAATTTTTTATCAACATTAGCTTCGTTCAACGGTTGTAGAAATCGGTTTCAACTGGTTTCTGTCAACTGTGGCAAATCAATACCATAGTAAAGAATCAATTCCAAAATTATAGCACTATAAACTGTTGATTTTACTATGATAGCTGAATAAGGCAACATTTATGTTTTATTTGTTGTTGGTAAAATATGGTATCATTTTGCTCGAATTAATGTAATACAATACAAACATTTTGCTCTCTACTTTAATACACGATACCACAGTTATGCCAAGTTTGAATTTCGATGAAAGCTAAGGATGCCTTCTTTGTTCAGCATTTTTAAAAGGGAATTGACCGCACAATGATGCCAAATTTTGGCAGTGGATTATTCCTAAAAGAAAAGTGGCATCTTATGCACTCGGAACTGGTTTTGAAATGTTGTCTAAACGAGGTTTCATTAGAGTTTCAGTGAATCCTAGCTTGGCATAACTGAGGTATTCACATATTATCAGTGTAGTTATCAAATGCAATAACTCTCTGGAGCCACTAGGAAAATAAGTCCATACTAAGGGCCGTAGGAAGAACTGGCTCGTGGGGCGGGAGAGTTTTATTAACATTTTTCCTGTAATATTTTAGCTTGAACACAAAGAATAGTGAAAAAAAGTGTAGGTACTATCTAATTATTCAGGTTGAAGATATTTCACATAAAAAATTATTTATTTCAATTCATAACTTCTAAAAAAAAAGTCCTAGGAGATGCCAATTTCTCATGAATCTTTAACACTTATGAAATAGCTCAGTTGGCATGTCATTTACCTCCTGAGCTGATGTCCGTGAGTTTGATCCCAAGAGTAAACATCGAACTCAGTTGTACCGGATAAGTACTTTTATGACTGTCCGCCGAATGCATCGTTGATAAAAGTTGCTAATGACATAAAGATGTTAAAACGGCTATTATCGAAACAAATAAATTATTTTTGTATTTACTTAAATAACCATTTTAAACATTGGTGAAAATGTTTAAAAAAATCAGAAATTAGAATTACAAATGAGTTTCAAATAAAAATAATTTTAATTTAAATTATGAATCAAGAACCAAAAACCGCGATCTCTTTCAATTTTAATTCTGAATGAAATCCTCATATTAATATACTTACAAATCTTAATTATAAAACTTAAATTCGAGTCGAATCTGAATACGAGTTTAGAATTTTAATTCCGAGTCTGAATTCTGCATTTTGAGCCTACATTCAAAGTCTGAATCTTAACTCCAGATAAGAATTCCTGTGAATTTTAAACCAAAAAGCGAATTTTGATCAGAACCTTCAACCAGAAATCTTTTATTGATTCTGAATTCATGAGTTTCAATATGTTTTTTTTTTTCAATTACCTATTTAATAGTAATAGAGTTTAAAGTTTTGAATATGAAAAATCATTTTTTTTAGTTTGAAATGCAAAACCAAGATTCGAATAAGGATTCCATCCCAATGATGATCCAAATTAAAAATCAAGAACAATAAACTGCGTACTTATTAGAATTTTTTCGCAAGTGTCCGGGCCGGGCATATTTGGGCTATTTTATGTTCGAACCATGTTTAAGCCGAGCAATTTTTTTAATTTACTTCTGAATCCGGCCAATATCCAGGCAAATTTTGGATCTATTCCATTAAAATCGAGAAGAAAAATATTTGAAAAATTGATTTTTATCGAACAAATAAGCCGATTCAGAATCAAATTTTAGGCTCCCAAAAATTGGTTTCTGTTCATCACTAATCACTAATCACTAATCGTACTTCCACAGCCAGAACTTATGTCTGAGTCCCAAAGAACAATAAACGTGAATTATTATTCTTCTTGTCTTTGTTCATGCTTTTCATCATTTTAACATAAAAACATTAAAATGATCAAAAACATAAAGTGGTTGGGCCTACCATGGAGCAGAAAACGCAGAGACATCTGGAACACAGGAACAGGAAGAAACGTGGACCACCAGTACCATACGTTTCAAATGGGCAATATCGTTGGAAGCATGCTAAGAAAAATGCTCCTTGATGATACATATATCTATGCATAATGTGGCTGGAAATGATTCATTTTGTACACATAAATCACAAAACTTAAGAAAACAGCTGAGCCAACAAAAATCTTAAACGGAAAATCGCTTTTTAGCTATCGACTCTCGTAAATCTAAGATATTGTATTTATCAAAACCGGAAGATTTCCACGAAAAACCTTCCAGAAATCATTCCTATTTCGTAAAATAAATATCATGGAACGGACTCACCAAATAATCTATGGACATGGTGGTTGATCAGTTTCCCGTCAGCTGGTTGCCCAAATTGTTTATGACACTGGAGGGGGCCGCAACTCTCGATTTTTATCACTTGATCACACTTAACTAATCGTGACACTTACGGAATTCGTTAATACATATATTTACAACATTTCAAATTAATTTTACCACTTGAATATTAAAAACATGACGGAGAGAAAATAAAACGCGTCCGCTGCAAACCAATCATGGCCTACTACCCTTCCCAAAAATTGGTTTCTGTTCATTTTTACAAAATTTGCTTAAAAAATTGGTTTGGACTAGATCTAAGGACTAGATTTAAATTTGTGTTTAATTGTGCAATTAGTGAATAAATCTGCGCATAATCTAGGTAATCTGATAAGCTTAGTCTAACTTTTTTGGAGTCTGATAGACTTTCTAGAAGTCTAACTTTTGGAATTCAATACTCGGGAATAAATTACTATCAACAAGTGAGAATTTTTTTAAAAACGGTTGTAAAATTTGGGACCTGGGATATGATTTAGAGGTTTTGGACTAAGTTCTGAATAGAGATTATTACTCTTGACTAATTTTAGTTGTTCATCAAAATTTGCTTATTAAGAGTTTAAAATTTAAAACATTTCTTTCGGCATGTTTGGACCCTTATGGAGGGGGTTTAACATTTTAAATCGTACAATACTGTTGACTTTGTGGATAGATCAAAACTTTATTTTTTCGTATGCTTCCTTACAATTTAAAGTAGATTTAGGTTCATAGGTAGGTAGGCTCGAAACATCGTAGCTTTTCATGGCAAAGGTTAATTGATGAATGTCAGTGTCATGTAACATGTATGTTACACTTCATGTGAGGAAAGTTAATTGATACATGTTGACGTTGATAAATGACTCGAGTGACAAGTTCATCATTCTCTTCACGAAAATATCACAATTTGCTGTCAAACTGGTGTTTATTCTGATAAAGACACCTACCATCAGAGCTCATCAATGTCGATTAGCATTATGCAGTGGCTTCATTAATTTTGAACGAACCATCACTCGCCGAAGTAGGTCCATGTTTGCTTTGCGCTTTTCTTGTGACAAAACCGTTGTTTATCTTGCCGCAATCTTAATCATAGACTAGAAATTAATTAGTTTAACCCGGCTTAACCTAAGGGCTCAAACTTGCCGAAAGTGGGAGCACACGCGGTTGAAAGCTTCACTCCAAATTATATATTGCGATGATGGATCGTTCTCAACATCACAATCGACCGGAAGTGGCGCCTGAACTGCCATAATGAAGCAAGTAGTGTTTTTCGTTGGATTCGTCACGGCTTTTGCCATTTGTGCGACACTTCAAAAATCTAACAGTGTAGCGTTCGACGATGAGTATGTAATTGATTTCTCCTTTTTGGGGGAAGAAGTTTACAATCCGGAACATCTGAGGAATAGAACCAAACGAGCGCTTCCGGAAGATGTTGATGCTGAAGGTGAAGGTGTGATATCCGTCGCTAACGATACGTTGATCGACGTTGATGACGAACAGTATCCTGAACAGCAAGGAAGGTACGCCGAGGGCGATATCTATCAACCGGTGCTTCCACGAGGTGCAGTCAAGTTCGAATCGAAGCTCTGGGCCGACGGTGTCGTTCCTTACGTGATTAGTATTGCTTTCGGTAAGTCTTTTTAAAAATCTATCATTTCTGATGTTTTCAAATTTTAGAGGAAGCTTCTTAATCAGATTTTTTATAGAACATTCATTTCAGCATCTTTTATTTTCTTGTTATTTTGCAAAATGATTTAAATGTTGTGTTCTGGAATCCTAGTTAAAGGTTTCATTGAAGCTTTCTCTTATGTATATATCTATCTTAAAGTGACTTTCACAGCAAAATTTCGAACATTTGCCACTTTCTTTACCTGGTTTATCAACGCTGACCCCTTATAGTGGGCGACAGAATTAACATTTCAATTCAAATATAAAACTTTTTATTAAGTTTAATAAATCTTATTTAATTTTAAGAAAATTCTTGGTTTTGAGATTTAATCCTAAACCGCTCTATGACAGTATTGGAAATTTAGCGGCTTGAATCTTTTTTCAAGCGCATCCAAACAAAAAGAAATCTTCTGGGACCCTCAATGAATTAATGAAATCTTAAATTTTGTATGATTACTTTTTTATAGACGCATCCTGAAAGCCCAGCAAAAAAAAACTCCCTTATTAGACATTCAGTGTCACTCCTCGATCCAAATCGCTATAGCTAGTTTTTCAACAGATTTGTGTTGAAATTTATAGTTTTAGAAACCTCATAATGTAACTCAAATATGTATTTAAGATAATATTCATCTACAACACTTTAGTTCTCAGTCATTCAAAGTCTAATAAAAAATTCAAAAAAAAATACATGCTTCGGAAAAAATCTGTTGATCAGCTACAAAATGCTCAAAAATTTTTTCGCTTAATGTCCAAAAAAGCTTAAGTTAGAAGCAATACGTTGCGTACAACACAGAAATTTTTTTTGACTATAACCTTTAAAATAAATCAATCTGCAATTAACAAAACCTGTAATTTTAAATTGTTTTCCTTGAAAGTTAACGAAGATTCATTTATTATTACAGCAAATGTCCTGTAAAAAAGTTGTACACTGAAAATTAAATGACACGTAATTTGTTTTTCGACCTGTAAAATAACGGTAAATGTCCTGCTCCTTTTTGTTACAGGACATTTGCGTAATTTTACAGGAAATAATTTTTGTTGCGAAGGATGTATTTTTTAAACATCATAACCACAAAAAATGTTAAAAAGTGGTGAAAATACAGCAGGTACTTTTCAATAAATTTGCCGTTATCATTGTTTTAGTCACAGTAGATAAATTTTGAAAGGTGGATTGGAAAGTTGATGTAATTTGACAAACTTTGGCATCTTTAGATTCTCAAAACACGAAACACAGAATTTTTGACGAATTTTTAAAGGTAGCTGTTTTTTTAACTTTTTGTTAATTTGCATTTTCTCAGATTTTTTTAACACTCAAATATCAACTTTGCACCGAATTTTGAGTATACTATTGCAAGAATTCCGCAATAAATTTATGCTCACCATAAAGGCTCCTTTATAGTGGTTCTAAAATAGAATGAAAAACTATAGTTCCAGCTATATTTTGGAAGAAAAAAAATCGGTGTGAACTGATTTTTCAAAAATTAGTATGAAATTGAGTGAAGAATTGTTTACATAAGCGCTACTCTAATGGGTAAAAACTTATGGGACGGATGAGGTTTAAATGCCTAACAGTACTCAGATTTCGAGTCAAGGTTTTCATCATGGAAATCTAAATTATCACAACAAACTTTTTTTATAAACATAAAACTGAGAATTATAAATCATTTTCTAAATTCTCTGCACTGATTTGAGAAAATCTTAATTTTTATTTTTCATCATCAATTCCAAGTTAAAAATTCCAAATTTGGATTTCAATGTTTAAGAACAAATCATTATGAGTTGAAATGATAAAATAATAAGTTTTCACCTTTGTTTTTCAGAACTTTCAACTTTAATTTCAGAGTTCCCTCAGATTTGGAGGCTCAGAATTCAGCGAAATAATTTCATGCCTAAAATTAAAAATGAAAGACTCAGATTTAAAGTTCAAATTTAAATGCAAAATTAAATCACACATCTTTCAAAACTATCGATCTTCAGTTACACTTGAGGTAAATTTCGTTTGATGATCATATCCGTTTCAAATAAACCGTGGTTTTAAATTTAAAAACAAACACCAGCTTTAGAATAAGGTGGATATTCAGTAAACTTTAAAAATTATGAAAACTATTGAAAACTCTGAACTTCATGAGAATTTTTATTTTTCCTTTCTAAATACTTGAATTGAATCCTTCCGTTCTGTATTTTATGATCAGAATCTTAGTAGAATTTCTTAGTTTTGATAAAAAACTTTGAATTTCGAAACAGAAACAACAACATATCAGGTTCTCAAATTCTTAAATAACAATAGGGAACAGCATTTTTGGTGACTATGTTTTGATAACTGTTTTTGGAATATTTTGACGTCCAGAACTTGAATCATTTTTCAGATTTTGTCTATCAGCTCTTGTTTTAGTGATATGACGTCTTATAATTTTGAAATTGATCGATTTTGAGTAAAATCGGTCATTATTGATGAACTACCTAACCTACATGAAAAACAAAAACTGATTTTGAATCTATTTATTATCCTCCATTCAATCAAGGATTCAGGTTTAACCTAGATTTTATATATTCAGAGCTATATGAGTAATGTAAAAAATAAATTAGATTTTAATTCATTTAAGAACTTTGTTCAAGACTGCAAAATGATTGGACTTATGGTTAAATAAATATCTATGATTTAATTTAGGTTAAAATTTCTTTAAAATTTCGTCAAAGTTTCCATTTTTTGCAGAATTGGGAAAAAAAACTGAAAGAAAACTTCTATGACTTTTTTTTCAAAAGTCAAAATTATTCACGATCTTCGGGAAAGTCGATCATTTAATTGAAACCTTTAATTTCAAAATCTTCTACAGTTTTGCCAAAAAGTACACGAATTGATTAAATGGATTTTTAACCTATTTTCCAAAGTTATTTCGAAAACAAGAGCTGCAAGAAAACTAATTGGATATAGTCAAAATCAGTTCTTAAGTTCTTATTTAAAATTTGAAATGTTGAGATCTATCAGAATAATCGAAACAATTCTAAATATCTTATTCAGAATTGATTCAAAGTATTCTAAATATTGAGAATTTTCTAAATAATAAGCATCTAAGATGTTGGGGGACGGTTAGCGTGTTAAATTCCCATCAGATTTTACCAAGGTGTGTATATATAGCAGGTGTTACCGTATGTCGAATTCCTCATTCAGCCATTTTGCCCATTTTGGTTTTGCAACTGCGGAACTCATGGAGTATATTCACCAACAAACCACTGAACAGCTGAACAAATATTCTTGTGTTTGTAAACAAACTCATTGAGCGCCCCGCGCACTCCTCGCCTACTTACTGTGAAAGCCGGAAAACCTTGTGTTTCTAAAAACCTTGGACACTGATTTCTAATGGTCGCACAAATGTACGAGTTCGTACAAATGTCGCAGTCATGAGTGCGCAGTCCAATCTAGTGCGTTGCGTATAATGAATGTAACGAATTCTTTCTTCAACTAAAGACCCCGTACGATGTGTTACTGTTTGATTTTGGCAAGCCTGGATTAAGGGGAGGAGGGCGGGTCAATGGGGCAATTGCCCCCGACTCAAGGGGGCCCCGAGAAAGAAAAAAATTATAACATAACTTTAATCATTACTGCTTTAAGCTGTAGAAATTTAGCCAAAAAAGAATTGAAACGAGAAACTTAGAATTGAAACGTAAAACAAGTATAACAAGTAAGGGGGCCTCAATTAAATAATATTTCCAATAGTTTCACTATCATTTAAGTTAAAAGAACCCCCTAGAACGACAATTGCTGATTTTTCCCACATTTTATTAGTTGGGCCAATCTACAAAATATGATCCATCACTTTCTCTTACTTATTGAATAATCATTATTTTTTGAACATGAAATAATATTTCCACGTTTGAAAAAATGTTACGATTTTCACGACAGCTAGAAGCACGGAATAGAATAACAATAAAACCGAACAATATGGAATGCTCACTCTATAAGCAAGCATGAGTATTAGTATGAAAAATGCAAATTGTTGTTAGCTTTTCGATCATTTTTTAAATATGCGTAGGTTTAAACACTCTACACCCTTTTTCCAATACGTAATTTATTTAGAAAAATCAAACATAAAAAAAAAACAATTGTAGACAAATCGTCAATACGCAAGTAATTTTATGTTTCGGTTTCGGTTTTTGAAATTCTTAATGAAAATTTTCCAACTAATTTAACCCACGTTTCATACTACTGATTCTGATGCACTTTCATTCCAAAATTATCCTCTACCCAAGCAAATAACCGAAAATCAGCTTATTATTTTCTAGTTGACCAATTTGAAATTATTTTTGATCACAAAAACACACTCATAGTTGAAATGCGAATTTGATTGAGTGATTCTCAAATCATGAATATGATTTGAATCTTGTCTTCTTCAAGGTTTATGATTTTGTATTTTGGACATTTTGTCGCACTTAGAAGAGCTTTTAGGCCAAACTTTGTGTTGTTTAATATTTGATCTGATAAGAATTTGATGGTTTATACAGAATGGTAAATAAACTGCATTATTTTTTTCAATTTGAAACACATTGAAAACGATTTTTGTTTTATTGTTTGATGATAAACAAAATACGACGGCCAAAGCGCGATCCCGGAGGCTGTACACGACGATGCTGACGAAGTTTGATTGCGTGGTAATGGACGACGAAACCTACGTCAAAGCCGACTACACACTTAATCTTTTCTCCTGTGGTCGGGACGATTTTGTCCTGTATTTTCAACAGCTGAAATTACAGTGCTCAGGAAAACAACTGTCAAATTGACCTGTATGCTCGAATCTGTGTTCTTCTGTAATTTGCAGGACTTTTGAAGTTTTTCTGTGCGTTCGAAACGGATTTCCCCTGGGATTTTCTGTGAATTTAGGCATTCTCCCCCTGCTTCTTATTTCTTTTTTATAATTAAAAAAAAACAATTGTCACAAAAAAATGAAATTTATTTTTAAATATTTTTATCAACGCATTACACATTTTGACGTTCCGAATTAAAAAAAAATGCGACACATAAACAACCGCAACAGAACACACAGGCGGGACACTTTCTCTGTAAAAAAAATATTTTCATGTTATATTCACTAAACGCCTGTTGACAGTGAAACCTACCGATGGCCGTGAAAACCTGGAATTCAAGATCTTGCGTTCCGGGGCCATTGTGAGCAAGCCGATCAACCAAAATACCGAAACGGAGGAAGAAATCTTGGGCCCGAGTTAAACTAAACTAGCCTCGTTCGAATAGCGCTCCTGTTGATTATCCATAGCTGCATCAATATTTTTCCCGGTTCCGGTTGCCCATAAGCACCATACTAATTAGGTTGTGCTGTTCACCGATTTTACTTTCCTCCAAGAAATTATAACTATACACGCGAGTACCGGCCACCCGATTGAAATAAAAACGGTACATGCAAGAAAAAACGTTCCGCGATTTGCACTGGTGTGAAAGAGAAGAAACCAAAACAACCGCAAAAAAGCGCGAAAGAAAACGGTTGACAGCTGAAGTTTCCCCGTGCTACAGGACGATTGTTCGAGTACCTGTGCATTCATGGAATTTTTGTCCCAGATTTCAGGAAAAGTCGAGCATCTCGAGATTCGGGAGGGTTCCCTTTCGAAGCTCGTATGAATTAACCAGTTTCCCTGTGGTTCGGAGAGTCATTATCCCGAGGAGAGAAATTGCATTCTTAGTGTGTACACACTTAATCTTTTCTCCTGTGATCGGGACGATTTCGTCCTGTATTTTCAACAGCTGAAATTACAGGACGATTTCAGGACAGAAAAACCGCTCAGGAAAACAACTGTCAAACTCGCCTGCAGGATCGAAACGGGTTTCTCCTGTAATTGGCAGGAATTTTGAAATATTCCTGTGGGCTCGAAATGTGTTCCTCCTGTGGTTTGTAGTGAATTTTGCTTTTGTTTTCCCCTGATTCCAAAACCCCAATTTTCCCATAATAACAAAAAAAAAACACAATGATTGTTTAAAGTATTTGAATTTATTTTTCACATATCACAATTTCTTTTCATTTGCCTTATTTGGAAAGGTGGTATTTTCACTATCACACAGACAGACTATGAATCTGAAAAACAAAAAGAAAAGGTTTTTATAATTTTTACTAAAACGCCGCATGGCAGCTAAACTTACCGATACACCGTGAAAATCGTGTAGGTGTTCTAATCCTTGTGATCCGGTCCATGCCAGCAAACGAGTTTAAAAGTCTTGCACCCGAATATGCCAATCATGCAGCCAACGAAAGTTTCACTGTGAATCTTCACTAAACAGCAACGAACGGATACCGCAAGGAAAAATGGCAGACTGAACTCTTCCGCGGGTATTTAATTTGTGCACTGGTGAGAAAGAAAAAGAAATCCGGTTGTTTTTTTCCAAACACGATAGAAAGAGATGGGACATTTGACAAGGATTGTGTCTACAGCGATTCAGGAGAACACTGTCCTGAATTCACGGGGTTGGTTAGAGTTCCTGTGCTCTCGTAGCAAGTTGGTCTCGGATTTCAGGAGAGATGAGACGTCCCGCGATTCGGGTGAGTTCTCATCCGAACTTCGTTTAAATTGAGCCGTGTTCCTGTGATACGGAGAATCATGGTCCCGAGCGATATAAATGCAATCTTAGTGTGTACAAGCAGCTTCCGGGACAGGAGTTTTATACGGCAAAAGGAAGGGGAAAGGTAGCAGATATTTTCAAGCACATGAAACTGTCAAAGTTCGCGAAGAAATATCTGGTTTGGCAAGCCATCTGTACCTGTGGCTTGAAAAGCAGCATTTTCATAGCTTCCGGGACTGTCAACCAAGAAATTTACGTGAAAGAGTGTTTGAATAAACGTCTGCTGCCTTTCCTGCAGAAACACGGCTGTTCCGTACTGTTTTGGCCGGATTTGGCATCTTGCCATTACCGTCAAAAGGCCATGGAGTGGTACGCAGCCAACAACGTGCAGGTGGTTCCCAAGGACAAGAACCCCCCCAACACGTCAGAGCTCCGCCCAATAGAGAAATACTGGGCTATTGTCAAGCGGAACCTAAAGAAGACCAAAAAGACTGCTAAGGACGAGCAGCAGTTCAAGGCAAACTGATTTTCTGCGGCGAAGAAGGTGGACCTTTCGAATCTGCGTTCGATAATCTTCAATTTATCATAAAAAAAAACATTTTAATGTCTATCTTCGATGTTTTCTGAATCAGATAATTTGGAAGATGATAGAGTTATTAAATAAATTGGAACGCATTTTAGCTTCAATCAGAGATTTAAGAAAGATTATATGCACGTATCACATGCACGTCATGAATTAAACATTATTGTTTGAAGACTCCACACCACATTCAATGCAATATACCTAGGAGTTAGCCACATTTCCGTTTGACACGAAAAAAAATACAAGCTCAACTAAAGTTTTTTGTTTTGTTTTGCAAATAATGTGGATAAATCTGGCAAAAACTGGGCTTTCTTCTAATATTTTCGGCTAACCGGGCCGGACCGCAACATTTCTAAATTTTAAAACTGAATATTTAAACATGCCCGTATAAAACCGGATAATCTGGCAATATACTGAATTCGTTTCCAGTTCCTTTATATGTTTAAAATATCATGTTTTCTCTTCAGGAATTGGAAATTTATATTTCATAATTCACAAGTGATACTCTACAATCAGAGCATTGAGGGTTAAATACTGAAATTATAGAACTAGGAGATTTAGAATTAAGAATTGAAAAATTTGAATTTAATACTCTGAAGAATGCTTTTTTGCACAATTGAACCGTATCCCTGAATCTCAATGTGCCTAAACATCTACAATTCGTCAGCTCCAAGAAATGAAAAAAATAGATAAGTTAAAATGAAAAAGTTATCCGACATACCCAATAGTTCCAAATTCATGTCAAATGGAACTTGAAAGTTCACTCTCGGTTCGTTAGAATGCACATCGATAACTAAAGTGACAAAGCCACATGAAACGCATTAATGTTGTTGGGTTGCGAACTAGGTCAAACTGGAGAATGTGGAATTTGAATGCTCCTGTTTAAAGTTCACGATTGATGTTTTTGGAATAGGATTGATATGTACCTCTGATACAAAAGACACTGCTTGACCTTTTTCATAATAAGTAAGCTTGAACGGACGATTTAGTTTTTTTTTTATTCTAATTTTCGTGGTTAGAGTTAACTTCAGTATGATAAAAACTATTGATTTTTATTTTTAATGAACGGTTCATTAAACATAAAAATTATTAGTTTTTTTTCAATAACTTTTTTTATCATGAACCATATCAGTTTTATTTTTGTAATTGAGAAATAAATGTGTTTATTCACTTTCAAAAGGATTCATCACAAGATGGAAGATCAAGGACGCGATGTACGATTTCCACCAGCAGACCTGCATTCGGTTTGTTCCGAAAACGAACGAGATGGATTACCTATCGATCGAGCGGTCCCCGTCCGGATGTTGGTCCACGATTGGCCGAACCGGGGGCAAACAGGTCCTCAATTTGCAGGGTCCCTGCCTGAAGAGCCGCGGAACGGTCCTGCACGAGTTGATGCATGCGCTAGGCTTTTTGCACGAACATTCGCGCCAGGATCGGGACGAGTTCGTGCGGATAAACTTCAAGAACGTGCGACCGGATGCGGTAAAAAATTTCGAAAACAAAGACCGTGCCGACCCACTGGGGAGCAGATACGACTTTGGCAGCGTGATGCACTACCCGGTGACGGCCTTCAGTGTCAATGGAAAGCCGACCATCGAACCAAAGGTGAGAATGCTGGAGTTTTGAAACAGAATTCGGATTACCAAATTTCAGCTCAAAATTTGAGCTTTTTGAATTTCCTTAATCAATTAGTCATTAGGAGAATTAATTACTAATAACATTTCTGTGTTTGATTTTGAATTTCTTTTAAGGTAAACTATACGGGAAAAATCGGTCAACGCGAAAGACTCTCTCGCAAGGATGTGGAAGCAATCAACAGAATGTACTGTTAAAGCTAATGACAACTCACTTGCTACCTGGTCATGGACGAATGGTTATAAATTGACGCCATTAATCTTACCGAAGTTTTATAGGAATGTTTATACAAAAATAGATCAAACTAAATAAATAGTTTAATTATCTTTCAATTAAATGAGAATATTCCATGCAAGGACTTAAGGCTCAAAGGGTAAAAACACTATAAAGTAGAAAAGCTCGGTAGTTTCAAATATGGACGCAGTAAGGCTGCTAAACTTTTTCAATCGGCTGTTGATTTCAAACATTTCGATCAAGCGGAAAAATAATCGCCTGGTTGCCTGTCTATCGGGAACTTACAAAAATATGACGATCGTAATACTGACAATCTGTGCCACTTTCTACTGGGGTAAACAAACATTCAACGCACTCAAAGGATTCAGCATTATACGTAACGTAACGATTATATCCACTATGATCCTGTATACCACCATTATGTTCAGCTTGGCAACACTGACCATTTCCGGTGTTATTCGTCGGCTCAAGATACTTGAACTGTGTCAACGTTTGATCGCGTTCGACATGGAACTACAGAAGGTATTCTCAGTTCGATGTTTAGGCCGCTACGGTTGGATCAAAATGGAAATGCTACTGTCGACTCTCGTATACCTTTACCTGCTTTGGAAGAAACTTAGATTACTTGAACAGAATCTAGACATGTATGTCGGAGTTCTGTCCGAAGTCGGTAGATTAATTCTCGAGTGTTATCTCGGACATCGTCTTATTTTCTGCCAGCTGTTTGTGGAAATATTGATGAAACGTTTCGAAGCGTTGGCCAGTGTAGTGAAAGGGAATAGCTTCAAGCTATTTCTTCCCCTGTGGGATGAAATTTTGGAACTGAAACATCTGGCTGCGTATGTTTTTGGGTACACGGTTCTGGTCGGATGCATCGATGCGCTATTGGCATGTGCGATGATGAGCTACAGCGTCCTGATATTGTTTCAAGACACGGGATCTTTCAAATTTATACTAAATGACGTAGTGTTCCCGGTTTTTATAGACTGTTTGTTGCATACGTTTATTTGGTTTGCAGTGAGCTACAGATGCGGAATGATCGAGGAAAAGGTAGGATCTCAGATTTGGTAAAATACAAAAAAAACCCTACACGCAAAATAATTTTCACTCAAAAAATAAGTGACATCTGTAGTAAATTCTCGCCATACGTAATTTCATTTAAATTTCAAGTAATGGATCAAGTGAATTCACTTAAGTGACCGGTCAAGTGAATTACAGTATGACGTTCGAGTGAAATTTATCTGGATTTCTAAGTAAGTTTCTAGTTAATTATCTCTCGCGTTTTTAAATAAAAGAACATTCATAGAACACCACTCCTATCTCAAATACTTACATTACGCTTTCGCCATAAATTTATTGATTGGAAAATTCCATCGTAATTCCAAGGCAGATCGGTTACTGCGGATAGTGCGACTTCTAAATCTTCCCTGCTGCAAACCAGAAAATCTGTCCAGTTCAACCCACAAGCTGAAACATGATAACACCTTTAAATAACTTTTTCTTACATCACATTTAACACAAACTACCGCCAAAATCGCCTGGTATAGAATTGGGAATATCCAAATCCAGCATAAGCTTTAAACGCTGCTCTTTAGAATTTGCCATTTTGAACTCTGAAAATAAACACAATTACAACCCGACATTCACTTGAAATTCAAGTGATGGGGAAGTGAATATTTTTTCTCACTTCAAATTCAAGTGACGACTAAAGTGAATTTAGATGAATTCACTTGAAATTTAAGTGACTGCCAAGTGAAATGTATATGTCGCACTTGAATGGAAGAAAATCATTGGAACCTTGTTTTTAAGTGAAAAATCATGTGTATTTTAAGAGTGAATTTGGGTTCAGTGTATAAGTATTGGCGACTGACTGACTGACTGACTGACTGGACTATAAACTATTGCGATAATTAAGTGTTTATCTGTAGTTTATGAATTTAATTTTTTTTTCGGTTTCATTTAGTCGATTATCTAAAACATATCCATACATATGCTTGTAATACCAATCACAGTGCACTAGAAAACAATCGTTTTATACTAACACAAGCTTTCTAGAGCACATCTACGAAAATTTATTCAAGAACATTTGACTTTTTTTTTCACTAAAACTCCTAGCGCACACTGGAAACTCACTCAAATGAGATCAAATTTGGCCAGAGTACGTGAAAATGAATGAGCATCAAACCCTGTAAGTGGCATTGTAATCAGTGAAAAATCCAGAAAGTGAACTATAGTCTAATATACAAGTTACAGATTGTTGGACGTGTCAATAATTAGAGAAAAAAAACACATTTTCAGCAGCTCGTCGATTTTTTACGATTATGTTTAGAGTTTATTATTATTGATGCGATTTATTAATCTAATATCCAGGGTATTGAAATGAGATAACCCAGAAAATTGGAAGATTTAAAAATAAAGAGTTTGGAGATCTGCATGAAAATTAAACATATGTCAGAAGATGAAGGTCAAGCGAGGGCTTCCCGAATACGAAAATATTGTAACATAACGGTTCCTGTAGTAGTTATAAAACGTTTAGAAACAGTGTAAAAAAACGTTTAGAAAACTATATTTGAAACCATAAAAAACATTGCACTTATCTTGAATTCCAAAACGACGGTCTGTTGAATATGGCGTTAAGTTATGTTACTGTTTAAAACTGTTAAAACAATTGTATGGGGAGACTGTTCTACAAACAGTTCAGATAAAATCTAAAAATCGCTTGCGGAAACGTATTTAGAGCATTAAACTGTTACTGTTAAAGTATTCCAAAAAGTACTCTTGTAACTCAACTTTTACAGCAACAGTTATGAAAAGATTTACAAAACGTTCTTCCAACGTTGTACTGATGGTTATTAGAACCGTACGCGATAATGGCGGACGCACTAAAAGGGAATAATTTTTGGATTTTCGGATTTTAACATTGAGTAATTCATTTTCACTATACATTTTTATTTATTTTTATATTTAAACTTACTTTTAAGGCATGAAGGGATTGTTTTTCTTTAATTTTTTGACCCAGCTTCCGTAGTTACATGGTGAATGAAGTGAACAATTTATGTCTACAGACATTGGCAAGGTCCGAAATCTCTGCGGTGCCATAGCGCCACCCACGAGGGAAATCCCCCCGGCGGCGTACTTGAGCTGCAAAAGAAAGCAGCATCGCCGACACTGAAATGAAAGATAAAAAAACAACAATTAGATGTTCACATATACGCAACTAGAATGTTCACACATTGGCCTACCCAATTAGCAACAGGTGAAAATAGGTAAAACATAATTCAACTTACCTGAAAAACTGAATTTTTCAGCCTAACTGCTGGGCTGCACTGAGTCCGGCACCCGATGTGCCTGTTTTCCGGTACGTTGAACCGAAACATGCACCGAAATTCTTCCCAAAATTGCTTCGGCTGCAATTTCACCACAATCGTTTTAAATTTCTTATTCTTCTCTTCTTCTTTTCCAAACTGCTAGCGTGTCATGACAGCTGTCATCAGAGGTGCCAGATGTCCTGATAAATCAGGGTTTGTCCTGATTTTCAAGAGACCGTCGTGATTTTTTAAATGTACTGAATTGTTTTGATGTTGAAATAAAATATTTAAATTGTAATTGCATTTAGTACAACCATCAGGATATCGAACAGATTTGTTTTAACGATAATTAATCTTCAGATTCAGATGATATTTAAATATGTTTTTCATACAAACTGCAGTCCAGCCAATATTCTTCTTTCCTCTGTTACATCAATTAAGGCGAGTACAGTACCTTTATTTTTCCTTTATTTACGCAATTTAATCAGAATTAGTATGTGTCCTGAAAATCCTGAAATGGTTCTTTATGGTGTTCTATTAGGTCGGGCAAATAGCAATCGCTGCAGATTTTTTTTTTACTTTTTGGCAGAAAACTCTAGCGTAACATTTAAAAAGGGCGAAACTAGCAGTTAGCTCGAAACGAGAAAAACGCGTTTGAAAATTCGGAACACCTATTCAAATCCTATTTATAAAATCGACCACTTTTTGTTCAACAAAATCAAGAAATGTGCATTATATTCTCTTATTGTTCGATGGTTATCAAGAACTTTAACTTTTTTCACGTAATTTCAGAGATTTTCGAGTTTCGCCCTATTATTGTTTTCGATTTCAGTTACGCCTGCAAGTTTCGCCCAATTGATCGGCCGTTTTTGTTTTGGTTTTGAAGTTACGCCCATTCATCCTACACGCAAAAACTAATTAGGCCGTTTTGTCACACACTGTCAACTTAGTTACGCCTTTTGGCTCTACACGAATAGAAAAATTCACTCCGTTTTGAATAGGCGTAACTTCACGTTCCAACGAAAATGCATCAACAGGAAGTTTCGCCCAATTGAATTTTATCAATTTTTTGAAAGTTTTAAGTAATTTTAAGATGAAACCGCGTTTGATAGGTAAAGTGCAACCGCGTGCATCCGGATTGACCGTTAACTCGATTTGTTTACATTTGGCAGTTTCGCCCTTTTTAAATGTTACGCTAGAACTGAGCACTTTTTGAAAAGATTTAACCTGAACTATAATTTATAACTGACAGGCTCACGTACTCCTAACAATAAACATTAAAAATTAAAGAGTTGTAACCGTTTATTATAGAAACTCGTGCCGGAACCAAACAAAATCAACAAAACTATTGTTTTAAAGCTGAAGCATGCTCAGTTTAGTGAAACTTGTTAATCTGTTTAATGCAAAACTCTCTCAAAGACTTTAAAGAAGTTTTAATAACTATTATTCGGATGAAACAAAATTTGATAACTGCTTACTGAACGGTGATAGAATCAGACCATTTTTTTCTTAGTACAATGCAACTGCTTTTATTTTTTTCTACGTATGAACAAATCCATAATTGATTCTATAAATAAATTTAAAGATATTTTCATGAATCTGGGCTGAGTCTTCTGTTTTTAAACTATCTGGCATCTCTGACCCGCATTTCGGTAATTTTTGACGTGAGTTTGACACATGATATGAACGCTAAGCGTTATGGTACGAAAACAGTTTAACGATTATTGATAAAATTAAAGTAAATCGTTAAACAATTCATTCACCTCATCCAGATAACATCACTATTCACATGAACGTTCGTTTTATTTTCTTATCGTTGTCGAAGTAAAGTTTTAAATTATAGCTACGTTTACGGAGACAATAACTTTTTCTGGGACCGTGGATGTATCGTATTGACTATTTGTAATATAGTTTTTTAGTATGCGGGTTGAAAACGATAAGTCCCACGACGTTGGCGAATGATCACCTTTAAGGCAGATGTAAATGTTGAGTTCTTCATATGCTATTTTCTTATCATTCGCTTTTTTCATGTGACAGTTTAAAAAAAACACGCTGTACAACTTGTCACAGCGATAATGGACAGATTTGTTAATACAAATTAGTTGTTAAAATCCAGAGAAGCGCATTTCAAAAATCTGACGAAAGATAATAAATAAATTTTTTTTATAGGTGGAAAATTTGACATCCAAATTTTTAATATTTCATACAGGTTAAAAAGATTTTTTTCTGTTGAAAATACAGATTTTTATGTGGCAACGCTGCTCGAGCCTACATCGTGTCCACAATTAAATTGCCACACACTTAATTGATTCGCACAATTCAAGTTTTTATCCGAATGCCATCAAATTTTCAGGGATTGAAAAATAACTATTAAACTTCATTTTACCATTTTACTCGTGTTTTATTTGCAGTCCATACGCAAATGCCCACACCTTGGCCTTAACCCCGGCCATAAGATTCTGCACAACGTGTGAATCAACCGATTTTTGCATGTAAACCCATATTTTCTTCAGTTCCTCGACTGTCTTCACTACCTTAGGTCGTTTAAGAAGGTGCTGCTTCATAATCGCCCAGTACTTCTCGATGGGGCGGAGCTCCGGAGTGTTGGGAAGGTTGATTGAACATTTTAGGCACGAAATTGACCTTATTGTCCGAATACCACTTCAGCACGTCCTTGGAGTAGTGGCATGAGACCAAATCCGGCCAGAAGATTGTTGGGACGTTGTGGGCATCCAGGAGGGGAAGCAGCCGTTTCTGGAGGCACTTTTTCATGGTCCGTTCAACGTGTCCTGGATCACGAAACGTGCACTCCGCTTTCCGCACGTGCAGATGATTTGCCAAACCAGAAATTCATTAGCCAATTTGGACACCTTCTGAGTGTGGACATGCTCCGGAACGCTGAAATCATCCTTGGCCGCGAAAAACAGGTTGCAGGGGATCTGTTTGAAGTCGCCTCCACATATGTTTCATCGTTCATGAAGCAGTATTCAACTTTCGTCAGCATGTTGAGGTATAATTTCCTGGCACGGGTTTTAGCGGACTTGTTTTTTCTGGCCTTTTGTACCTTGAACGTTCGAAGCCCAGCCTTAGTCTTGACTTTCTGAACAAAACTTCGGCTTAGGTGCAGCTTCATAGCCACATCCCGAACGGAGGCGTTCGGGTTTCGGTTGAAGGCCCCAACTACGCGGTTGTGATTTTTTGTGTTGTACGGAATACTTTTTCCTTCACTTCTGAGCTTCCGATCGGTGGCCAATCGTTCCTCGAACAGCTTAATAACTCGCGACACCATAGAATTCGCAATTTCCAACGTTGTAGCGATGGAACGATGCCAGAGATCAATGTTCTCGTGATGAATGCGCAAGATTTTATCACGCACGAGCTGTTCTTACGACTCCATTTCCGCTAGTTTTGATCACAAGACTTTAAAATTTGCAGAATGTAAACAATGTACTATGAATTGAATCCACCCAAATTTTCATTAAACCTTATCCAACGGTTAAAAGGTTAGAGCAATTTCATAGTAAGACAATTTCATCGTGGACACCCTTTAGGAATTAGGAAAGGTTGTACTCCATTTCCCCGAAAACGTTAGCCCAGAATGTAAAATCCCCATAATTTCATTCGCCGGAAAGAACACTTTCCCGTTTTTTTTCCCCAGCCGGACCATTCCACAGGAACACTCTTCTACATGAACCATTTACCAGATAAATTTTCACCAGAATGAACCATTGCCTAGAAATTCTTTCGCCAATAGTACCATTTCCCAGATTTTTTTTATGTTTTCCCAAGCTGGATTATTAATAAAAATTAGGATTAAGGATTAAGGGTCCGAGGCAGCAAAAAACGGGCGAAGCTCCTAAAATCGAGGTAATCGCTGACCCGTGCATGCGTGATTGCTAGGGGTGATCCCTTAGCCCCGTCCGACACGCGACAAGTTCTTTCAAGTTCGAACGCGCAGCGTGAGGAGTCGGCTACCAAAACATTTTCAAAAGGCATAAAACCCAGACCTTAAAAAAAACAATATTAAATCTAATCTAATCTAATCTAATCTAATCTAATCTAATAATTTCAGCTGGAAACTTTCGAACAAGTGTTTCATTTAAAAATCATTTGAACAATTTAATTACGAACTACATGAAGTTTTAAAAAAAAATTGATTGAACAGCAGACAAAATTTAAAAAAATAAACTAGAGGAAAAAATCTGGGATTCGTACCGTTCAACGAAATGTTCCATTCTGGGGGAAAACAATTCTGGAAAATGGTCCACTGTAGGAAAAAATATGGTGAATCGTGTATTCTGAGGATTTTTTTCTGGAAATGGGTTCATTCTGTGTGTTGATTTCGGGTGTTTGACATTCTGGGCAAAAGTTTTCGGGAAAATTGGATACAATCACTAGGAACAACAATGAGGTAATCGAAGATATCTTTCGAAAGACAGAATCGGAATTTTACAACTGGCATAGCTGAAACAACCGAACAATATGGGTCTACTTAGTGGATACTAAGGAATACAAACGGTTTTATATGTGTATTGTAGGCAAAACCTTGATCTTCAAATCAGGTATAGAGCGGGCTGCCCGATTTTGCCCGGTGTTGTTTAAATTGAGCGTGAATAAGCACTATTTTCATGAAATTTATACATGTTACTCTCCAGAATAACGTTGTACACACTTTTGTTATTCGACAAAGTTATGAATTTTAGACATTCGAACAACTTTGTAGAATATTATAATCATCTTAAAATTCACGGTAGAAAGTTACGACGAAAAAACTGATTTTTGAGGTTAGATTCAAAATTTGATCTTTAAATCGTAAGATTAACATTTCAGAAACTTGACGTTCAAGACAAAGTTGCCTAAAATGATATTTTAAATAAACTTTTCGAAGACAGCAAAGACCTCAGACCAATATTTGAGAAGTTGGAAATTTTATCTCACTTCAAAGGGGATTAATCTGAAAAATAATATTTTCTTTATTCTTATAGACCTGATGTTACTGTAAAACTTCACAAAAGACACCCAAGAGCTAAAAGGTCAATTAAAAGAGTTATAAGCAACGATCACGTTTTATGCTTTTTGGACCACTGTGCAGTGGTTCAAAATAAAAAAAAGGCGGAAAAAATTAATAAAAAGCTGTTTTGTTTAAGATTATAGGCGAAAAGTTAAAAAAATTAAGAAATTATAGTTTTTTTCAAAGTTGGCTATTTTTTGTCTATAATTGGAAAAACGGGGTTTGAGCTTTATACGGGAAAATTGAATATTTTTCAATTATTTGTTAATATTTTTGTTAAAATTAAGTATGGTCTCCTAAATTCATCTAGGTTAGTTGAATAAATATTAAAACTGATGTTTTATGATGAATTTGCATATACATTGAAGCAAACAATGCTTGGTTCTCTCTGTATAAATACTTTAACATTTTCATTTTTGAATCAAACAACCCTCCACTTAAAGAAATCGTATTTAAAATAGAGCAAAAACTAGCAGCTAATTTTAAGATATGTTTTTGATGAACGTTTCACCTATCCAACGGTATATATAATAGCGCCAGCACTAAATTTTACTTCGGAAGTCTGGACTTCCGACTTCCGAAAGTCTTCCGAAAAGAAAAGTGGAGTACTAGATTGTCGGAAGTCTGTGTTTTATTGCCAGTTCACCAGCGACGTTTCTAAAAAAAATTATTAAAAATCACAATAATTTTCCACGATCAGCAGCGCAAGGATTATTTTTGCTTCCGAAAAATAAATAGAGTAAATCGAAAAATTCTTATCGTCTAATTTTGGGTTCTCAATGAAGCGAAACTTTGTAAGTTCATGATATAGAGGACGTTTTTCATCTCCAAACTGTGAATTAGCAATATATCACTTCGGCATAGACATTCATAAATTTTTAAAGATTTATATACTTTTTTTTAGTTATTTTAGGTTGAGAATTAAAAAATTCTATTTTTAATTCTTGTGTTTAAGTCGTTCATGTTTTTTACATGGAAGGTGTATAAAAGGTCCTATTAAATATCTAATTACATTATAGCGTTTCTTGAAAATTGGAGATTCGATTCCAGCATAGAAATTTTGATTGTCACTGACTTGAAAAATTGACTTTTTTCCAGCTTTTTGGGGATTTGAACCACTGTGCGTCGCCGGCGTCCCGATTGACTTATAGATCAGTTGTCAAACAGGCAGGATCAGTTTAATTTTCATTTTGAAAATAAGTGTATGAACATTTTGGTCTTCGGTAAGAGCAAATATGAGGCCCTTAGAAGCCACTTTAAGTTCAACCAGTTCTACTAATTTGGGAATTCATATTTTTGACAAAAAAAAACAATGCATGTTTAGCGTTTATTTAAGCGGTTGAATATTTTCAATATTTGCACCCTCTGCAAAGCTACCGTCACTTCAAGATAAGGAAGAAGGCTTTGCCACGAACAATCATTCTTCTACATGGACCTTCGATTTTGGGGACACCATCTTAAGGGTTTCGGCAACAAGATTCATTTGGTTGATCTTTTGGACGAATTCTAGCGTAACATTCATAAGGGCGGAACTAGCAGTTAGCTCGAAACGAGAAAAACGCGTTTGAAAATTCGGAACACCTATTCAAATCCTATTTAAAAAATCGACCACTTTTTGTTCAACAAAATCAAAAAATGTGCATTATAATCACTCATTGTTCGATGGTTATCAAGAACTTTAACTTTTTTTCAATTAATTTCAGAGATTTTCGAGTTTCGCCCTTTTACTGTTTTCGATTTCAGTTACGCCTGCAAATTTCGCCCAATTGCTAGGCCGTTTTTGTTTTGGTTTTGAAGGTCACACACGGTCAACTCAGTTACCCCTATTGGTCCTACACGAATAGAAAAATTCACTCCATTTTGAATAGGCGTAACTTCACATTCCAACGAAAATGCATCAACAGGAAGTTTCGCCCTATTGAATTTTATCAATTTTTTGAAAGTTTTAAGAAATTTTAAGATGAAACCGCGTTTAATAGGTAAAGTGCAACCGCGTCTATCCGGAATAACCGTTAAATCGATTTGTTTACATTTGGCAGTTTCGCCCTTTTGAAATGTTACTCTAGAATTATTAATCTTATACTGTCATCCGGAAACACTTAATTTGAATTTGAATTAAACCAAAACTCAGCTTTTCTTATTTTACTCTGTTCGAGAAGAAAATCATCTACTGAATGCTCAATTCCCAATTCCCAATCTTTTTGCTCATGAAAACAAAAATGTTACAAGCAGTTCGAATACGAACAACGGTTACTTTGATAAATTTGTATGTTATTTGACGTCGACGTTGTGAATACTCAAACCATTGACCCCCATAGAGGGTGTACAAGCTATTTAAGTCGACTGTTATGATGCCTCTTCTCAGAAAAGCAGCACTGAGCGTTTAGAAAGAATTTTCGATACATTACATGGGTGTGCCCCTCTGGCCCCAAATACTTGTACTTAACTCCCTCTGGCTTCAAAGATATGTAACTTAACCCTTCTGTAACCAGTGTTATTCTTTCAATTGGCCAACTTAATGTGATTAAGATCAAAATAATAATTATTTTTTAAAAATTTCTATACTTATCTTGAAAACATATTCTTAAAACACATCCATACTCGGTGATTATTTTCTCATTAAACGTATAAATGCTCATCAGACAAAAATTTTCATCCTTAATAATTTATTAAGATTAATCGCCGCTATTTATGTTTGTTACTCAATTTGTCGGCCTTATCGGTGGAGTTGTGCATTTTTGGCATAGAGTTGGTACCGATTGGCTAACATATTTCGCAACCTTACCTTTGGGTGTAACTATAAACTTTATTCAGGCTTTAGCCTTGTTTTTCGACCTTTCAGAAGCAAGCTAGTTGTTATATACTCGTACGCAGACTAAATGTCAATCATCTGTTCATCTGACTGAATCATCAAAAAGTTACAGACGACGAGTTTAACGGAGAAAATTTTTATAGAATCACTCGGTTCGATTACTTAGTATCGGTGGATCAACATGGATGAGCTAAATTTTTTCAATAGTTTCAACTTTTGCTTTATTAGTTACATACGATACGACTCGATAACGCAGAAAGTATACTACAGTGGCCTTTTTCGAAATATTATCTTCGTTTTGTTAATTCTGACTAGAATTGTGTACGATGTGTCTCGTGGTAATCCAATGGATTCGGGAAACATAACGGGGACCACAAGATTTTTAGTTTCTTATACAGTTTTTTCTGTGGTGTCGCTAGACAGCTTCTTGCGTCGTTCCAAAATGCTACACCTTGGACAAAACATGCTTCAGTATCATTTTCAAAATGGTCCCAGACTAGTGTCAATGCCGAGGGAAATTTTCAATATAATACTAATTCGAGCTCAATTCATCGTTGTCATAACATTCGAAACCTTGGCAACGGTTCTAAACATTTCACAATTTTGGAATGTTTCGGAATGGAATGTCTTGTATCCTTATTTTGTACAAATAGCACTTAAAGGTTACATCTCCTTACAACTTCTGTTCAGTCAATATTTTCCGCTTTATTTGAGCAACAATTTAAGAAATCTTCGTTTACAATTATGTAACGCAGATGGAGCAACTTTAAAACTGCTTGTTGATTGTGCCGATGAATTGGTAGAGCTGAAACGGTCCATCACAAGCGCTCTCGGGCTGAGACTATTGTTTCTGCTTTTCGATTTGCTCATAAACGTTTCCTTCAGTTCTTATGAAGTAGCAATTGCCGTTACGAAATTTATTGCAATACCCAATGTCCTCGTATTACTTTTGATAACGCTTCTGAAAATACTTATCATAAATGCTATCTTACTCTTCGGTGTTGCGTACAGTTTCGGGCGGGTGGAAGATGAGGTGAGTACACTTAGTGAGTCGAATATTTGTATTTCATCCTAATGGGCACTAGACTGCTTTATTTTATTATTAGGTTTTATTAGTGACACTTTACCATCTTCGTGAGACTGCTTTATTTTGTTTGTTTAAAGCAGCTAGGTAGAAACAGTTTATTATTCGTTTATGATTATTTCAACACTAGCAAGCAAAATCTGACATTTTTAAACAACTTTTCATTGGTTTAAGATTTGTGGTTTTTAAATAATTAGTATTTTTTCATGAGAAATTAATCATCTACTTAAACTGGCAAAAATGAAGGTTAAGAACGGAACAAAACAATAACCCGAATTTACCCACTCTCTTATGTTGGCATAATCAATGCAAAAAACCGATGTACTTGACAGTAAATTGGAGCCTTTTTTACAAAGTGTAAATTATATTTGAAAACAGATAACAGAATATATAAGACCAATGGTAGATTCTTTTCTTCTCAATCATATAAATAATGATTTAACAATTTCAAATGCAAAAACTCAATATTCATATAAAAAAACAATGCCCAGTACTTTTTTGGGGGAGAAGCGAATTGGTATTTAAAGAGTTCATTTTTTGTATGCAAAGACTGATATTTAAACAGGCTAATTCTGTCAATAACAAAGAAGTTGAAGTGGTATCGTGGTAGCACTAAGAACTCTGACGCTGTTAGTCACAGGTTAGATTACAAGGTGCTCTCATTAACTGAGTTCTTAACGATGCTTATCATGAGATTGAACAGTAAGTTTAACACCTGATTTTTCATTTTATGACCTTTGCTGATGCTTTCTCATTTGGATGTTTTAAATTATATTGCATGAATTTATGAATAAACTAGCTGATCCGGTGTGCTTTGCTACACTTTCCAAAACTAAATGTAATTTGTAAAAATTTATTCAAATTTAGATTTCTGTAAGCATTTTTTAAAATCAAACCTCATCATAGTTCAGAACCAACAACTTTGAAAAGAGAGCTGCAGCTGGAGTTCCGAATTGCAATTCAAAGATAGTATATATTATTAATTGAAACTTGATCTCTAAATTTGTTTTTCAAGATCTGAAATTTGTACTCTGTTTTAAAAGCTTCATAATGACTCAAATAATGTCAAAATTTATGGATTTTCAACCTTTTTTTCCCAAAGTGGGAAGTTACAAACTTCCATAAAAACATTTGTCACATCAATTTTGGGTTATGCCAAATATCCGTACGCAAAAAAACCCTCTTATAAAATATGGTCCCTTCTTTGAAAAGCGCTTTATCTTAAACTTACATGGGAGCTCCCCCATCTTTTCCAATTTTGTCTTCCACTGCTTGAAGAAGGTAGGCTGATTTACCTGGCTCGAGTTTACATAAATTTCTAATTGAAAGAAAAAGATTCGCATATTGAAATTTATTGCATATTGTACTTTATGGAGATAGAATTTTGAAAACCGATCAATAGCGTGAATCGGGACAGTTTTTTGAGTATGTTCCTAATATTGTGTATCATGCTCCTGATAAGCTTTAGATGGTGTTTTTTTTTTAAGTTGAAAAAATATGCTATAGAAATTTGAAAAAAAAAACTATGAAATGGATTTTTAATAACCATTTTCAAACAGCTTTTTTCACCATCCTCGCCCTTCGAAGCAGTTCGAATATTTATCCTTTTTGAGCCAAAATTATGTTAAAAATATGTTTCGCCATATACTAAACTCTTGGACATGAGACATTACAGCTTGAAGTTTTCCCAAACAACACTTGTCATGGTATGAAAATTATCGATTTTACAGAGTTAAAATTTCTTTTTTAAATTAAATTTATAAAACCAAAAAAATATAAATATTTAAAAAATATATCAGTTGTATCACTCAATAAATTCTCAGCGTTTTTTATTTTCTCTTTTGAAGTCAAATATTCAAAAATGTTGGCAAAAACAAATTTCTAAGTATACATTTATCCCGTATGTTGGGGCAAGTGTAAATGCAAAGCTTATTTTCAAATGCGTCAGAGTAATGGCTTTATTTCTGTTTGTTTGTTTTATCAAGTTTCACTGATATATCTGCAGTTTTCCTGCAGTATAAATTTATGTTTGTTATTCCACTTTTAACGAATGCTGTAGCTCCCATTTCCATTCCTAGATTCGTTTTAGTTGTGTTTTTGGGCCGAAGAAACAATTTGTAGTAGAAAACATATTTTTTAATTTTTTTGTAAAAGAGAAAAGTTGAACGTTTGAACATGCTCTAGTGTTCCTTGAATGAAAGTTCTTTCGGAAAATGAATTCCCTCACTTTTGGTCAATAAAAATCAGTTTATTTTACTGATACCTTTCACTTATGATCACGTCAGTCCTATCTTATCTAATTTAAACAAAAGGCTGTTGATCAGTTCATGTGTCGGATCGGATTTTTTGATCTTCTGTTTCTGTTAAGTACATTTTTACATGTTCAACTAAATGTTTCCTATCTACCTCTGTAGAAAACATCTTATTCATATTTCTGTTATCAATATGATTCAAAAATAACCTTGTAGGCGTAATGGGTTAAAAAATTGTATGCAAATTCTTTACTTTCTGATTTTTTTTTCAATTGTCCGCAAAGTTTTATACCATTATTTCATTAGCATCAGAATTTAATTTATATTTTTTAGATAACAAATGCTACCTGCATTAACACGAATTGAATATAGAAGTATTTTTGCAAATCTTTCAATTGGTTTTGATTCGATTGATAAAATACCAATCCGTGTCACATCTAGGCATCATTTATTTCCACGTGCTGTGTAAAATTAAGCAAGAAAAAACACATCTAGGTTGCATATCGCCCCCACGTGCATAAGAAATATAGGTACTTGGTTGAGAAACAGACGCCTGATTGTTAATTTTTTTCCAGCGACCAATGAACAGTATGTTTTGGTTACAATCCACTTGCGAAGACGTTTGTTTGACCATAGAGACGAAAAACAAAACAAAGAAAAGAAAATCTCTAAAAATGGATGCCATGGCTTTTAAATTTAAGATTTTGACAAAAAAAGGTATATGTTTTATTCGATCGGCAAAATGACAATCTGGGTCACACCTAGGCGTCATTCATAACCATGTGCTGTACAAATGAGCTAGGAATCAAGTAGAAAAAAAATCACTTCAAGGCTTCATATCGCAACCCCTTGCATTGAAAATATGCTTGGTTGAGAAATACGCGCCAAAATATTACCACTGATCAGCATGCTATGCCATGGTTACTATCCTATCGCGACGTTGGCTCGCGACGCCTCGACCTTGGAGACGAAAAACAAACCGCCCAAAGGAAAAAAATCTGGAGAAAATGGATGTCATGACTTTAATTTGTTTCGTAAAATTACAAATTTTGTATGAGAGCCCTACCTCCCTTAAGTCGGATGGAGTTTTGACTATTACAGAAACCATCCCCGGCCTCAAAAACCCCCAGATGCCAATTTTGACGATGATCGGTTCAGTAGTTTCCGAGTCTATAGGGAACAGACAGACAGACAAACATTCATTTTTATATATATAGATTAAGGGGAAATTGAAGGAAATGAGACTTTTCTCGTAAACTGAATGCTAAGCGATGTTGATCATTCAATTAAGCAATAAGTTTAAAATCTGATTCAATCATTTTTGTGCATTTTCTGATGCTTTCTCATTTGTTACTACGATTTTTTGGTACATATCGCCTTATTCTAGGGTAAATTGGGATGATTGGGGCTCTTGACGTCAACATAACGCTAATCGGTGTACATCATTCGATTCAACAATGATTTTTACAATTGTTTCAATCACTTTTGTGCATTTCTTGATGCATTGTCGTTTGTTAAAACAATTTTTTGCAACATATCACTCGATTTAAGAGGAAATCGGGGTGATTGCACCTATTCTCGTAAGCTGAACACTTAGCGATGTACACCACCCGATTCAGCGACAATTTTTACACTAAATCACTTGGTTTGTCCATTTGGTATGTGAATTGCTTGATTTTTACAGTGAAATTTATGCACAAATTTAAAAAAGCTGGGGAAGTTGGAGATATTTAGCCGTTCATTCTAGTGCGAAAAAGCGACACGATTAGCTAAGTAGATGAAAAATTGTTTGATAACACTTTGTTTGACTGCATTTCTTTGACAAATTTCTTAAGTTTAGGGGAAAGAGTAAGTAGAGTTGTCGCAGTAAAAACAAAAATTGGAGTACACCAATCGATTCAGGCGACTTCGGAGACCCCAGAGCCCTTCGACTCAGTCGCGCTGATCTCTCAACCTTTACTACCAGACTCAGTCGCGCTGGTCATCTCAACCTTTACTACCAAAACGTTGATGGTATCAACTACTGCGTGAGCGATCTGCTAGCCTCCTCATGCTCCTGCTACGATATTATCGCTTTAACCGAAACCTGGTTGAACGATAGAACCCTGTCTAGTTCTGTCTAGTCTTCAGCTCAGACTACACTGTGTTCCGTTGTGACAGAGGTCCTAACAACAGCACAAAATCCACAGTTGACGGAGTTCTGATTGCTATCCAACTCTTTCAGCCATCCCCATCTACGACGAATCATGGAACGATCAAGAATTCGTATGGACCCGCATCGATCTAGGCACAAAAAAACTCTTCGTTGGGGTTGTGTATCTGCCTCATGATCGTACTAGAAATGCATCATTTGCTGATTACTCTTCCAGTGGCCTTTCTACAGGCCGGAAAAAAATCGAACTTTATTGCGATCTCAATCTTTCCAATACAACTATAGAGAGGGTTACCAACTTCAAATATCTTGGAATAATTCTAGACGAAACTCTGCCATGGCTTTGCCACATTGATCAACTACATAAAAAAATTTCATCCCTGAGCGGAGTCTTATGGAGGGTGAAAGCTTTTGTTCCACGTCATATTTTACCTTAATTTTATTTTGCTTTTATACACTCCCGTTTATAATATTTAATAGCTGTATGGGGCAGAGCGTCGTTATCCCTTGTTTCTCGTCTACAAACCCTTCGAAACCGTTGTCTGAAAACCATATTCAATTTTCCTTTTCTCTATCCAACCAATTTAATTTATTCTAATCGCTCTCATAATATATTACTTCTCTCAATACTTCGTGATCTTCAAACTATAACCTATGTTTTTGATAATTTAAATTCTTCAAACAATAATCAAAACTTAAGATTCAATGCGGATTTGCGATATCATAATACTCGTTAATCTCACCATTTGATACGCAGTACAAGTTCAACAAGTTTTGGCCAACGTCGAATTTCCTTCATTGGTCCAACAAAATTCAACAGCCTTCCTGAAGAAATTAAAAACAGTTCCAACAGAAATATTTTTAAGACCAAACTTATCCAGTACTTCAAAGATAACCTAAACCGATGATCAACCAACCACTTATTTAAGTCCTTTCTTTATTTTTTTTATTTTTCTTAGCGATAAATATAATTTAAATTATGTAGTTTTAGTTGTATTCTTAGTTACTCTTTATATTAATAATTCTTTTAAATAATAATTCTTTTAAATCTTAGTTTTTTTTTCATTAGATAAATAATGGATCTCTTAAAAGGAATATTCTTCCACTGAGATTCATTCTCAAAAAAAAAATTGTGTTCTCTCACGCTTCCTGAAGAAGACATCGTTATCATTGGGGACCTCAACCTTTCAGGACTTAAGTGGATTTCCTCGCAAGGCAATTTTTTGTTTGCTGATCCAACCAGATCTTCGTTTTCGGTGCCTTCCAACACGATTCTCGACTCTCTAAGCACGGCTACTCTCCGCCAGATCAACAGCATAGAGAATGAAAATGGTCGCATGCTTGATCTCTGATTCATCAACGACGGACCCCAATTGGCTACGATTGAATTGTTTTGTCGAATCCTGCGCCCTTGGTCAAGGTTGTTCCTCATCACCCTGCTCTGCTGCTTTCACTTGATATTCCTGGAGCTGTTGCCCACATCGAAAAACATGGTCAATTCTATCTTGACTTCAAGAACGCCGATTTCGTCGCTGTTTCACAAAAGCTCGACGCTATCGACTGGGAATCTGAACTGGAATCTTCAGATCCGAACGCTGCATATATGAAATTTTCCCATATCATCAATTACATCATCGATCGTCACGTACCGAAACGCTCATCAGTTTCTAACCTACGAGCTCCTTGGGTAACGAAAGAACTGCGATAAATGAAAACGCTTAAGAATAAAGCTCTCCGTTATTACACCAGACACAAAACTCGCCGCGCTAAAAAATGAGTATTGCAAACCAAACTCAGCTTACAAAAAACTATGCTCACGCTGCTACCAGAACTACTTAATTCGAATACAGCGAGGTTTCAAAACAAAACCCACATCATTTTGGGACCAGCGGAAAGAATCCGGCCTACCGCCCTCCATGTTTCTGGATGATAATTTAGCGACCTCAGAACCTGAAATTTGTAATCTCTTCGCTGACGAATTCCTTAGTATATTTGACTCAAACTCAATATCCTCCGACCAAGTTACCAGTGCGGCTGGTAACGTCCCTCATTTGAACACATGGCTAAATCAAATTGTTGTATACGGTGATATTATTTTGAAAGCGACCGCTAAGCTGAAACACAGCCTTTCCGCAGGACCAGTTGGCATACCAGCTTCCTTCTTGAAGCAATATATATCACATATGCTTATACCTACCTCTAAAAATATTCTTCCAAGTTTCACTTGATGAGTCTACGTTCCCATCCATATGGAAAGAGGCCTACATGTATTCGGTATGAGGACAGACGAAATGTGAACAACTATCGTGGCATTTCTGCCTTATGTGCGATAGCCAAATTGTTCGAGCTGGTTGTTTTGGAACCCATTTTTTCGTATTGCAAGTCTTATTTTTCAAATGAACAACATGGATTTATGCCTAAGCGCTCTACGACTACAAACGTGTTGACATTCACGTCTACTGTGCAAGACAGTTTTGCCATGGGATCTCAAACCGACGTCATCTACACTGACCTGTCAGCTGCTTTCGACAAGGTGAACCATGACATATAGACATCGTCAAACTCGATCGTATTGGTATCTGCGGGTCTTTACTGAAATAGTTCCGCAGCTATCTGGTTGGACGAAAACTCATTGATCGAATAGGTGAATTATTTTCCAGTCAATTCTCTGCTAAAACCGGAGTGCCTTAAGGAAGTCATCTAGGACCAATAATATTCCTGATATTACTTCAACGACGTTCCGTTGCTCCTAAACTGGTCCAAAACTAGCGTATGCTGATGATCTGAAACTGTATCGCCGCATCAACGGCCCCGAGGATGTAAACTTCCTACAGAGCCAGTTCAACCTCTTCGCCTCTTGGTGTGATGTCAATTGCCTTCCCTTGAATCGTAGTAAATGCGCAGTAATTTCGTTTTCCCGCAAGCGGCTCCCGTTATCAGCCATTTATCATCTTGGAAACGAGGCTATCGCTCGCGTCGAACAAGTGAAAGATCTTAGCGTAATTCTTGACGCACGGTTGAATTTCAAGATTCACACTAACTACATCGTCGACAAAGCCTCCAGATGTCTAGGTCTGCATTTGGCTTTGATCAGTAAGCTTGCTGACCCTAGGGATTGTTTAGGGAATCTCTAGGACGCCTGCCGACTGACTAGTGGCTAGTCTTACACTTTGCCCAACGCAGAAACTCCAGGGAGTTCCTTTAGGAACTCTAGGGAGTCCCCTCAGGAACTCCAGGGAGACCTGGGCGCCAAAGTGTAAGCGTAACCTGGCAACAGCGAAATCTCCATATTATTGTAATATAGCCGAGCTGCTTACTAGATAGCCCATAAAACGACTGCAACATGTTTCAGAGAGCAAGGATTTTCCCGCCTTTTTGTTTCCTATTCTATTTTACCGCACAGTCATGTGTGCATGAATGTAAACCCGAGTTTTACTAAATATCACGGTTCCCATTTTTTGTGATAATTAATGACTGTAAAATGTCAATCACAAACTGAGTAGCACGTTGACATACGTTTGCTCGCTTATTCTCAGCGACTGACTCCGTCACTACAGTTAAGAAAGTGATTGCGTATGGGTCGAAGCTATCAACGAAAACGCTTTAGACTGATAAACCACATGTTATGATGGCATGCTTTGGGTTCAAGAAATGATGATAATTTCTGTCTAGCTGGCATTTTCGTTATGTCAGTCGTTAACAATCACCATAACCAGCTCTGGTTGCAAGGCAGATTGCTACAATCGGAATTATACCTTTACACCCAAAAAAATAGGGGGAAATCGGGCAAAATGAGACGTCTAGAGTCATTTTATCAGAAAGCGGTGTAGAGCATTCGATTGTTTGTGTGTTTTTACATAAAAATGTTTGTTTTTTTAAAGCGAAACGTTCTTGCCTGAATTGGGTACCTTTTTTGGCTCGAAAATCCCCACTGTGCGACGGTGCGCCTATAAGTTATTCCAGTTTGAGCAACTCACTTACAAATGCTCCAATACAATAGCCTAATGATTAGCGCTTGAGTTAAAGGTGCTTGAGATTAATGGTTCTATTCCCTCTAGTCTGTCAAATTTTTTTTTATCAAATTTTCAATTACCTCCAATCATAAATAAATGATTGCTGGTGAATTTGAGGAAGCCATTCGCCAGCTGAATAGCAACAAGTCGGCTGGGAACGATGGCATCGCAGCTGAACTCTTCAAAACGGGCCCAGAGAAGTTGGCCGATTTCCTACACCGGTTGATGGGTCGGATCTGGGACACAGAACAACTACCGGTGAAGTGGAAGGAGAGGGAAAAATGCCACATGCACAAGGAGGGCGTCAGGCCGCCTAACTCCACAGGCATAGATTCGTGGGAAGTCATCATTGACTTCATGGAGGGACGGTCTACGACGGACCAAATCTTCACACTACGGCAAATCCTCCGAAAATGCTGTAAACACCAAGTCCCTACGCACGACCTATTAATCGACTTCAAAGCCCTATACGACACGATCGACCGTGACGAGCTATGGAAAATCATGGACGAGAACGGCTTTTTCGGGAAGCTGACCAGACTGATCAAGGCGACGATGGATGGAACGCAGTGCTTTGTGCGGATTTCGAGAGAATTGTCGAGTTCATTCGAATCGCGCAGGGAGCTTCGACAAGGCGATGGTCTATCTTGCATGATGTTCAACGTGGCACTAGATGGTGTTATTCGACGAGCGGTGGGCGAAATGCGGGGCACGATTTTCAACAGATCCAGTCAACTTATCTGATTTGCCGATGACATTGATATAGTCGGCAGATCTACCGCAAACGGAAACGCGAAGCAGGAAGGATTGGGTTGATGATTAATACGTCCAAGACGAAGTACATGCTGGCCTGCGGATCCGAGACCGACCGAACCCGCTTGTCCAGTAATAACAAAGTCACGACCGATGACGATGAGCTAGAGATAGTCGAAGACTTTGTCTATCTCGGCTCACCAGCCGAACTGCGAACATAGCCCTCGCACGAGGTGTAACCTGTAAATGACGCTCATTAGACCGGTTGTTCTGTACGGGCACGAGACATGGATATTGCTCGAGGAGAATCTGCGCACACTCGGAGTATCCGAGCGATGAGTTTTAAGAACCATCTTTAGCGGCGTGCAGGAGAATGGAGTCGGGCGAAGGATGAACCACGAGCTCGCGTGACTCTACGGCGAACCCAGTATCCAGAAGATGATGAAGGCTTGCCTGCATGTTGCGAGAATGCCGGACGACTGTTCTGCAAAACAGGTGTTCGCTACGAACACCGGTAGGAACGATACGATCAGGGGCGCAACGACAAAGTGGATCGTGTTCTGGCAAATGTGGGACTCCCGAGAAATTGGAGAAAGGTTGCCTTGCACCGAGGAATAATGTGCATCATGTTATGTCGTGAGACGGAAAACAATGAAAATAAAAAATAAAATTACCAAGACATATGAACCATATCATTTGATCAATTCTGTTTCAGATATTCATTTATCAATAGTGTTTTCCGATATTATTCAACGATGATTGACAAACATATTTAGTAAAATCAATCAAACCATAAGTATGTATAGTAATGTACCGTGGTCATATCGATCAATCTGGTATTGTTAACGGTCTGTTGAAGCGAGAGGGTGTTGGTTGAATTGTCCTGCTTCATTGCTAGCTTTCCACGAAATAGTATGGTTGGCCTAGAGTTTTTCAATATTTTTAACTTATGTCTTATTGGTTACATAAAGTACGAATCGATAACACAGAAAGTGTACTACAATGGCGTTTTTCGGAATTTATTCTTATTTTTGTGTATTCTTGTCGGTATTGTTTACGATATGATTTATTTCACCACAAAAGAGACGTTTCAAAACATACCGGGAACCTTGCGATTTTTAGTTTCTTATACAGTTTTTTCTGTGGTGTCACTAGACAGCTTCTTGCGTCGTTCCGAAATGTTACATCTTGGACAAAGCATGCTTCAGTATAACTTTCAAAATGGTTCCAAACTAGTATCGACGCCAAAGAAAAATTTTGGTGTTATTCTCAACCGAGTTCAATTTTTCGCTCTCATCACTATTGAGACGTTAATGAAGGTTCTAAATTTCTCACGCTTTTGCAATTCTTGGTCATGGTATGTCTTCTATTCCATATTCATACAAGCAGCACTGAAATTTTACATTTCCATGCAATTACTGTTCAGCCAGTATTTTCCGCTTTATTTGAGCGATAATTTTAGGAAACTTCGTTTACAATTATGTACCTCAGATAGGGCAAAGTTGAAAGTGCTTGTTGATTGTGCCGATGAGTTGGTGGAACTGAAACGATCTATCACAGCCACTCTTGGACTGAGACTATTGTTTCTGTTGTTCGATTTGCTCATAAGCGTTTCCTTCAGCTCTTATGAAATAGCAACTGCCATTACGAAATATTTTTCATCACCCTATGACCTTGTGATTTTATTGATAGCTCTCCTGAAAATACTTATCATAAATGCTATTTTACTTTTTGGCGTCGCTTACAGTTACGGGCTTGTGGATGACGAGGTGAGTACTTTTTGTGATTTAAGGATTTGTGTTTCCTGTTTTGCTATTTTCATCAACTACCTACAAATATTTTTAATCTAGCTTTCTTTCTCGAGAATTCATTTGAGATTTTGTTGCACAACTTGCCTGCATCAGGCTGATAACTGTCAGTCGGATCATCCTGAGGTTCCGCTGGCTGGAGATCTGGCATATTGAGAGAGTTCAAGTGCTCGAACACCATCTAGACATTGTTCACAGCACACCATAGGAAAATGTTCTAAAGTCTACCTTGTACGCTAAGTCCATATGTTGAACGTAATTCACCCATATTTGAAATTAATATCAGCAATAAATACATTATCCCTGTGACTCATTTGTATATATAAACATCCCGTAAAGTAAGCATAAAAAACATAAATGATATAAGCACAAGAAAAACATGTCTAAAACTACTTGAGCATTCAAGCAAAATTGTGTGTTCCATTTCCTGCCTTTAATCAAAACAAACACCTGTCAATCACAATTGTTCAAGTATATCCGGTTTAAGCGGAGATCAAATGGTTCAATTTTATCATTTTACCTGCACAGTGCTGCGTCAAGTGTGTCGGTGCATCGATATGGACGAGTTGAAATTTCTCAACATCTTCAACATCTTGTCGATAAGTTACGTACGCTACAATTTGCGACTTCAAAGAGTGTCGTATGGTGGCACTTTCCGAAATGTTCTCCTAACTTTGGCAGTTGGAACTAACGTAGTCAAAGACTATCTGTCCTTTGACCGATTGCAAATACAAGGTAGCAACTTGCCAGCGGTCCTGAGAGTTGTCGTTACCCATTTTGTTTTCGTCATAATAGGATTGGAAAGCTTAGTGCGTCGTTCCGAAATGCTTCAGCTAACGTGGCAAATAGCAGATCATAACCTTAAATACGTCACCGTTTTACAGATACTGTCGAAGAATCGTTTCAACAATGCTCTAATCCGAGCACAATTTCTAGTTCTCATCGGTTTCCAACTACTTGCAATGGTTTGGTTTTGTTCTACCGGTACTGACCCATCCATATTTTGGACAGTTTACGCAAATGCTTCAGGATTGTGCTCAGAGTCTTATATTTTGCTGCACTTGATTTTTGTACAGTTTTTTCCTCTGTATGTGAGCGACAAAATCCAAAATCTTCGGTTACAGCTGGGGATTTTTTTTTATTATCTGACGGGTTTGCGCCGGGGGTATTCAGATTTTCCCCAAAATTGAAAATTTGGTTCATTTTTGCGACATAAAAACACATGTATTTTTTCAGATTTCTATTATTTTTATTTTTTGAGTTAGCTTCGGTTAATTTTTTTTGTAAATAAAAAATAACCATTTTTCAAAGCTACATAACTCTGTTGTTTCTCAACGAAAATTATAAAATAGCACATCAAAATGCATTGAAATTTTATCAGCTTTCCAAATAGAATAGTTGAAAAAAATTGAATAATGACATTCAACATGAAAAGTTGTAAATAAACTTTAAATGGCGTCTAAAAGTACCGTCTGCACCACCGAATATTTTGCATAAAATACCATTGTATAGCTCGATTCATGATGCAACTTTCATCTGAAGACACCAAAGTGGGCCATTAACACCTTGAAGAGTTATGAAAGAAATAATGACAATAAATCTCTTTTTTTGCATCGATAACAAACAATGGTCGAACAACTGCACTCACATATGGAGATAGCGCGCACTTCTAACAACATGGAAACAAAAGAACTTATCAAAGCTGGTAAAAACACTATTTTTTCGTCCTTTTCAGACTGCCCTTACTCGCATAACAGTCCCATATGAATTTTCGTCATTTTAGGTCAACATAAGGCTTCAACATAAAAGACTAAAAAAAGAGGTTTTGTTCTAGAAATTTCGAAAAAAAATATCAATTCGTGGCTGTTCTATATGAAATATACCTGAATAACAGTCCCATATGTGAAATACCACGGATTTGGTTACTTTTCAATGTTTCTTTCGGCGAAATAGTCTTTTTTTATTGCTTTGAATCATTTAAACATTTTTTTTAACTCACTTGATGTCGAATGATGCACACTAGTTTTCGAAGGCAGGTCTGACTTTCTTAGGAATGGCTTCCTGAGCGAAAAACTATCGGATGCAATAAAAAATCGTAAAAAGATTCAACTTACAATGTGGAATTCATGATATTTTTTGCAAAAGTATGTTTCTTTTTCTGACGATTGCATTTAGAAGTTCAAAAATGATCAAATTTAAGTCCTAGAAAGTAGCTTGGTGAGAAAAATATATTTTGTATGGGACTGTTATGCTAGTAGATTCGAAAAAGGTTTCAAATATGGTCGATTAACAGTCCCATAATGAATAAAAATGATGCTCTCGACCTTACCAATAACCCAATTTCGAAAATTTCAGGCCTAATGATTTATTATGACAACCCCTAGAAACGATTTTCGTCTATGCTGAAAGTGGTGGTAACAATTTAAAAATATATTCCAAAACAGAAAAAGCTGATTGTCTCGCTTGCTTTTTTTTGTGTATGGGACTGTTATGAAAGAAGGGGCGGTAGATTGTTGCAGCTTAACTGACTTCATGTTATATCCAAAAATCTAATAACGTATTCGTTTATACCCAGTTTTGCACCAGGTCACAACAAGTTATGCACATTTTACTGTCATTTTTAGAAGTTTATGCGCTAAGTTTTGCATCCGTAACTCCCCAGATTTGATTTAAAATGGACGGTGGAACACTGAAGATTCGTGTGTGAGCGATCGAGGTAGCAAAACACTTACGACGTTCGTTCTAGTATGGTAAACCTCAAAACTGGGCGAATGTAGAAAACGAATACGGTAAAAGTATCATAATTTCATCATTTTACAGCCTGGGCTGGCCATACTAAGCTCTTTGATTATTTCTACAACATTTGTGCCACTTTCTCATACTTTTTTGATCAATGGGAAAGGATTTTGGTGTCCAGTGCTTAGCTCCCGATATAAAAACTATGAAAAGCACGTCTATATTTCATTTTTTTTAATCACATTTTTGTGATCCCAAACACAGGGACTGAACCTTCTACTATTGGCATTGATTATGTTTCACAATGATCTTTGATCGAAAAATTAATAAGTTATATAGTATATGACCAGGTTGTAAAAGCAACATTCCCATTATTAATTATATCACTTAAACAATACGATACTCAGAATTTTGGTTCAAATTTAAAGACAGTTTTGCTGCAAACACTCTACAAAGCACGAAAAAGTAGTGTTTTTTACCTGCTTTGGTAAGTTCTTTTGTTTCCATGTTGTTAGAAGTGCGCGCTATCTCCCTATGTAAGTGCAGTTGTTCGACCATTGTTTGTTTTTGATGCAAAAAAAGAGATTTATTGTCATTATTTCTTTCATAACTCTTCAAGGTGTTAATGGCCCACTTTGGTGTCTTCATATGAAAGTTGCATCATGAATTGAGCTATACAATGGTTATTTATGCAAAATATTCGGTGGTGCAGACGGTACTTTTAGACGCCATTTAAAGTTTATTTACAACTTTTCATGTTGAAGGTCATTATTTAATTTTTTTCAACTATTCTATTTGGAAAGCTGATAAAATTTCAATGCATTTTGATGTGCTATTTTATTATTTCTGTTGAGAAACAACAGAGTTATGTAGCTTTGAAAAATGGTTATTTTTTATTTACAAAAAAATTTAACCGAAGCTAACTC
>NC_073693.1:114694002-114769002 GCF_029784155.1 Uranotaenia lowii
TAGAAGGATACTTGTATAGAAGTCGAGTGCAAATTTCACTATGGCCGTAATATGAAAAGCTGCGAATATCAATTCCAGGACTGTCATGATGCTAGCAGTTACTTGGGTCAATGAAACTTTAGTTTCAAACTTCTGTTCGTTTGAACATCTTCTGGTTTGGTTTTGATCAAACTTCACTATCATACGCACTAAGTTAACGATTTTCTTTCGCTGGATGAAGCCGAGGATGTTTGTGAGAATGGTAATGACTATCGAAGATCCGTGGCGCAGCAATGTGGAAACTGCTGCTACACTGTGAAGTTGCGTTGAAGGCCTCAGGACGACTGTCAATCCGGCAATGGCAGTCAATGCGGAGGCAATAATTGGTAGTAAGAAGTATAGGGCAACATTGCTCAGACCGACTTTAGGAGAGCTTTTTGAACGAGTTATTCGAACTCCAAATACCAACAGTCTACTGAACCAGGTCAAAGCTTTTAGGTCAGTCATGTTATGAGGTGACGAATGAACTGTGAACTTTCTTCTCTAATAAGGAAGAATCAAATTGTTTTCAAAATACTTATAACATGTTAAAACGGTCATATCGTCTTTGACGTCATGATATGTCAGCGAGCGATACAAAATTATTGTGAATAATGGAATTGCTCTACTAATCCCTCAAAAAACGACCCATCAACAATAAATCAATTATTCATCGTACAAACAAAGTATCGTGAGTTGATTTCCACCACAACAAGAATTAAAATATGAATCCATTCTAGACATTCGTTCAAAATTGGTGTATTCCAGCTTAGTGAATATTGAGCAAATTGATATTTTCAACATCCATCAACTTCTTGTGAGCGTATGTGACACAAAAAATTCAGACAAAAACCGCATTACAGGCACTTCCAAGCAGAGGTGCCAGATGGTTTTGTCAAAAATCAGGAGACCACGTTGAAAAAATCAGAATTTTCCAAGACAAATACCACAGAATTGATGGAAATAACATGCAGCTCTACTTTGATTGCATAAATAAATGCGAAACACATAACCCAGCTAACATGAAATCGTAATTGAAATGATAATCTAAATCGAATATTAAGACATTTTCAATAACCATTGTAAACAAGATGGTATTGAGTGATTTTCTATCATTCATTTACGATAAGCTTTGCCAACAAAAAGTTGAATCGTATAGCATTTTAGTCAATTCGTAAATATGTCTCCAAAAAGTTGAGAATATGCTAATTCGACATTTACGATTTGAGTGAACTGATTTACGATAAATGGGTGGCCCTTGACATTCTATCCATTCTCTTCTGTAAATTTTGTCAATTTTGATAGTTTAGTTAATTTTGTGAATTTAGTCAATTTAGGCTATTTTGTCAATTTAGCTTAGGTAGTCAATTTAGTAAATTAGTCAATTTAGTCAGTTTAGTCAATTTTCTCAATTGTCTAAATTTGACAATTTTGACAATTTTGCAATTTTGTCAATTTTGCCGCTTTGTCAACATATTTTTTTTTTTCATTTTTGTAGTATAGTTAATTTAGCCAAGTTTGTCAATTGTTTCCCATTTTGTAATTTTTTTTTCAATTTGGACATTTTTGTCAGTTTTATAGACTAGATCAGTTTTTAAATTTTGCCATTTTTATCGATTTTGTCAGTAATAATTTTTATAAGAAATACTATCAAATGAAAGTTATAAAATTATAGATAAACACTTAGATTAATAAGAGTAATGATGATGAAATCACACAATTGAATAAAAAAACGATTATATGTCAGTTTATTCACGGGAAAAGAACATTTGGAACGGCATTTGGAACGGAACATTTGGTTCTTACTAGTATACAAGTAAGAATGCCCCTGAAAGGTATCTATGCTTAAAACTTTGATTTCTATGTTGATTTATTTTAGTAAAGGGCGAAAGCTGTTTCAAGAAAATCGCGTTGAAAGTAATTAGCTTTAAAATGTAGGTCTTCAAACAGTACTTTTTCACCCAGCTGACAATTCGATTTGTTAACATTTGGCCGCACGCCCTTTTGAAAAAATTGATACCACTTCTGCTCTCATGCTGGGAAGGGAAAATAGAATCTTATTGAAAAAAAAAAATAATGTGATACAGGGATCTACTCATCTAGCAGTAGCATGTATCCTGACAAGTTAAAGACAAAAATCAAAAATAAATATTATAAATACTGTCGAGTATAAGTTTTTGCATCATTCAATTCCACTTGCCGTTCCAAATGTTCTTTTCCTATGAATAAACTGAAATATAATCGTTTTTCAATTCAATTGGGTAAATTCATCATCATTACTCTTTTTAATCTATTTGTCTATAATTTTATATCTTTCATTTGATAGTATTTCTTATAAAGTTTAATACTGACAAAATCGATAAAAAAATGAGAAAAATGAAAAAGTATACAAAATAGACAAAATTGACAAAAATAACTAAATTGAGACCAAATTTACAAAATTGGAAAATGATGTTGACAAAGTTGAGAATTGATAAAATTGACAAAATTGCAAAATTGTCCAAATTTAGAAAATTGACAAAATTGACTAAACTGACTAAATTGACTAATTTACTAAATTGACTACCAAGGCTAAATTGACAAAATAGCATAGATTGACTTTATTCACAAAATTGACAAAACTATCCAAATGGACAAAATTTACAAAATTTAAAAAATTTACAAAATTTACAAACTTTACAAAATTTACAAAATTTATAAAATTGACAAAATTAACAGAATTGACAAAATTGACAAAAATGATAAAATAGTCATTATTAAAAAAATGACGAAACTGAAAATATTGACATTTCAAAGTTATCGAAATGTTTAATATCTATAGTTAATTCGATCGACTATTGTAACCTACGTCGAAGCATCGTATTTTACTCTAGCAGTTGTAATCTTACTCAATTATTTTTTCAATTTATTCGCTTCCTTTACTTGAGAGGTTAAATTATTTGAAACACATGGTTAGGCATCTTTTTAAAAAAAATATACTTTTCATTTTTAGACCTCTTTTATTTTATAGATATAAGATCATAATGTCATAGAAACGGGATCGTTCAAGATCTCCCAGAATTCAATAATTCAAAAAATTTCAATTATTTTACAATTATGTTATTATTTATGTGAAAATTATTATTTTTCAAATTACTTTTATCCTATAAAAAAATTTTGAATTTTAGTTTCTTAAATTCATTTAGGATTTACTACGTTCGAAACCCTTTAATCATTACTCAGAATTAATAAATCTATCATTTATTTATTACTAGCTGATCCCATACGAACTCCGTTTCGCTTTCAACTTGGAATATGTCATGAACAGTTTGTATGAAAGTCAATTGCCAAGCATTTTCTAGATTCAATGTTAAGTAATAATTGCAAAAATATTGGATGATCACTTCGTCTGTCGTCTGCTACTAAATATGAAATCAGGAATCAAAAACCACGTGTATAAATTTCGACTAAATCATTGCATAACAACGCAATTATTGCCAAAAGGCTAAACCCAATTCGGGGGCTCTTATAAAAACTTTGATATCTGAAATCGATTGCCTTTCCCTCAAAACTCCCGTGTGCAAATTTTCAAAGCAATCCATTGTATAATAACGTAAATATTGCTAAAAATAGTAAAAATTAATTTATATGGACGACCCCTTTCGTCGACCCCTGGCAAAATATTTGACATCTGAGATCGATTGTCCGTCCCTGAAAACTACCGTGTGGAAATTTTCATCCCAATCCGATGTATAACAACGTCGATATTGCAAAAATATTGAAAGGTTTATATGGACGACCCCCTTTGCCGGCCCCTTAAACTGAATTGGATACCTGAAATCCATTGCTCATCTCTCAAAACCCTGAAATCAGTTATTTGTCCCTAATAACTCCTATCTGCAAATTTTCATCCCAATCCGATGTATAGAAACGACAATATCTCTAAGATACTGAAAATTTAATACGGACGACCCCTTTTGCCGGCCCCTTACACTAAATTGGATACCTCAAATCGATTGCACGTCACTCAAAACTATCGTGTACCAATTTTCATCTGAATACGATGTATAATAACGTCAATATCGCAAAAACAACGAACAGTTAATATAGACGACCCCTTTGGCTGTCCCCTTACACAAAATTTGACACCTGAAATAGATTACTCGTCTTTCAAAACACTCATGTGCAAATTTTCAACACAATCCGACGAAAACTAACGTCAATATTTTCAGAAGGGGTCATCCAAAAATCTGAAAACATTTTTCATCCTTCCTGGTCCTAATGAGTATCCATGCCAAATTTAAGCTCTCTAGCTCTTAAGACGGCTGAGTCTATAGAGGACAAACAAACAAACAAACAAACAAAAAAAAACATACAGAAATTGCTTTTTATATATATAGACTAGCTGATCCCATACGAACTCCGTTTCGCTTTCAACTTGGAATATGTCAAGAACAGTTTGCATGAAAGTCAATTGCCAAGCATTTTCCAGATGCACTTTTGAATTCATTGTTAAGTAATAATTGCAAAAATCAGGAATGAATTGACCGTGCCAAAAAAAACCCGTGTATAAATTTCGACTCAATCGTTGCATAACAACGCAATTATTGCCACAAATTAAAACCCCTTTCGGTGGCTTCTTATACAATATTTGATATCTGAAATCGATTTCCCTTCCCTCAAAACTCCCGTGTGCCAATTTTCAAAGTAATCCGTTGCATAATAATGTCAATATTGCTAAAAACAGTGAATAATTAATCTATATGGACGATCCCTTTCGTCGACCCCTGGCAAAATATTTGACATCTGAATTCGATTGCCTGTCCCTGAAGACTGCCGTGTGCAAATTTTCATCCCAATCCGATGTCAAATAACGACGATATTGCAAAAATATTGAAAGGTTAATATGGACGACCCCCTTTGCCGGCCCCGTACACTGAATTTAATACCTGAAATCCTCGTCTCTCAAAACTCTCGTGTACCAATTTTCATCTGAATCCGTTGTATAATAACGACAATATCGCATCAACAGTGAATAGTAAATATGGACGACCCCTTTGGCCGACCCCTGATTTTAGTTTGGATAAGTGAAATCAGTTGTTTGTCCCTAATAACTCTTACGTGCAAATTTTCATCCCAATCCGATGTATAAAAACGTCAATATCACTAAAATACTGAAAATTTAATATGGACGACCCCTTTCGCCGGCCCCTTACACTGAATTTGATACCTCAAATCGATTGCACGTCACTCAAAACTATCGTGTACCAATTTTCATCTGAATATGATGTATAATAACGTCAATATCGCAAAAACAGCGAACAGTTAATATGGACGACCCCTTTGGACGATACCTTACACATAATTTGACATCTGAAATCGATTTCTCGTCTTTTAAAACACTCATGTGCAAATTTTCATCACGATCCGATAAAAATAACGTTAATATCGCGAAAACAATATTTGTCTTGTATGGACGACCCCCTTCGAAAGGGGTCATCCGAAAATCTAAAAACATTTTTCATCCTTCCTGGTCCTAATGAGCATCCATGCCAAATTTCAGACCTCTAGCTCTTAAGACGGCTGCGTCTATAGAGGACAAACAAACAAACAAACAAACAAACATACAGAAATTGCTTTATATATATATATAGATTTTGTGTCATCTGTATCCAAATATAATTAATAGACTGCAAGAAAGGCTACAATCCACTGTTAAGTGTATTAAATCGGGTTTTTAACCAAACTAACCAGTCAGGCAATTATGCGAGATTGGTGGGGTGGCTCCAGAGAGTATGTTGAATATGTTGGATATTGTATTCAATCTGCTAATCATATTAAAAATAAAATAAGTATCTATAATATTTTCTGTTGTGTTTGTAAAAAATGTGATGTTTAGATTGTTTGGACTCCTTTTTGAGAAAATTCCTCATTCTCAATCGAAACTCTGAAACTATATGTTATCTTTACTGTAATACTTCTCATGATTTGTATTTTCATTCAAAAAAAAACTCACCTCAACGATGACACGCTCGAAGGTGTAGGTCTGGCCGAAGAAAAGTATGCTCGTGGGAATCAAGTTCAGTGTATTCAAGAAAAACGTCATATGTAGACCATGTTCTTCGATAAGAAGTGCTGTCGTGTAAAATATTATTGCACAGTTGAAAAACATAATCAGCGTCGATAACATGAAACAAAGCCCGAAAATATCGGATAGTTGTTGCCTAACTTTCACCAACAGATCAAAAAGTCTCGAGCATCGCCACAGAACTTTTCGCACCAGGTGCTCAGATTTGGTCGATTGTTGCTGGACAATATTGCTTAGAATACTATATCGATGTACGATCATTTCTCCAAAACCTTGCACGAATAAAAGTTGTATAAAAAAGTGGAACTCGACGAAAATCGCACAAGTTAGCAAGATTCGCGTATAAAAACCTTTTTGAAGTTCTATTATAGCGTAAATATTGATCGAAAAAATAAAAGAATAACATATAAGGATGAACGCAAAATGTTTCCTCAATATCTTAACGTTCATGGGCATCTCTTTTATTTCGGAAAATTTTCCCATTTCTTGATCTATTCTGATGATATTTTTGATCAATTTAAATATCTTTGCCCGTTTTATCAAGAATATCACATTTGTGAATCCCGAAAATAACGTGGTAGAACCATAGCGTAAGATAGTGATCAAATGAATTAGATTATTCTTAAATACGTCAAAATTCAGGCGAACTATCATAATTCCAGCATATCCGGTAACACAGGATATCGCAGCAGGTACAATGAAATTTTTAACCACGTCATCGTAATAAACAACCGGAGCACCGTTGACAACTTTGAAGCGAATACAGGACACCAAAAAACGATTAAAAATGTTCAACACTTCCAAATCGGACATAATCGGCTGGCTCCAAGAGATTTTCAGAAAGTTTGTTATTGCGAAGCTTCTCATTTAGGATTTTTTGTATCGAGCAAGGAGGACAAAAAATTGATGACTAACTGTTTAAGTATTTACCAGATAAATGAGTGAATGATCGATCTGCGGGGCTTCTGTCAGCTAAATTATTCAACCCATTAAGCTATTTTTAAACATTCGTTGGAACTGAATGTCCGTTACCAAAGTACGTTTACTATTATCTTTAGTGTCAATCAAATGCAGGAATATATATTTTCCAATTGATTTGTGATCAATGGGTTACTTAACATATTCCGGACCAAAAACGAGATATCTCACCGCGTGTATGTTACATTTAGATTAAGGTCGCCAGAATTGCAGCACGGGCCGGACAAACCCGGGCAATTTCAAAACTCAGAAATTACTCTACAAAAATAAAGAAAAAGAAATTGAAAAAAATAATTTCATCAAAACTCATCGGCAGATTTTAAATCTTATTTTAGGCTACCTAAATACCTTTCATGAATATTTTTATAACAGGGGAGATGAGGGCATAACGAGCACCCAGGGCATAATGAGCACTCCTTTTTTCTACATAAGTACGTATTTTCTTTAACAAATTTTCATAAGGACTTGTTTCGTACTACCCATAGTATTATTTTTTCACCAAAAAAGAAATATCCTTTTCATCTTTACAGAAATATTAAATAATAACCAGCTAGGTTCTCAAGTGACGAAAATATTATAATTTTTGAGCACCACCAAATAAGCTTTTATGACCTTTAAATCGTCTTGATCTGAAATGTACGCACTGCAACATGATCTACACATTGTTTCTCAATTTTCAACATCATAAAATTTTTGATTTTTCACTTTAATCAACACAGCAAAAAAATGTAACGCTGGATGATGTAATTTCTGGAGACGACGTAGTGTTAGGGCTTTCTGTTGTTATAATACATCTGAACGACGTACGCGAATGCGAACATGTCGTGTAGTGTAATATCACAACCTTCTATGTGATTTCGCATCAAGTAGTCAATGTTTTCCTCAATTGACGTACAAAAGTTGTCATTTCAAAAAGTAAGAAACGGATTACGGACCTCAGCTGTATTTTTTTTTTCTTTATTTGAGAGGTTTTCAGCCACAGGCTGGTTCGCCTCTAGAAGATTTAAAATTCGTACAAAAGGATTACAATTCGTCGTAAATACACGATTCTTTTAAAAAACTTAATAATTTTTCTTCGTTTGCTGGGTCATTTGATAGTGCGTTGCGGATAGATTTATCGATGTCATGTGATTCTCTGATACCATGGAGACCGGGACATTCTACGATGATGTGTTCCACATTCAATCTACAGTTACAGTGCTCACAATTTGGGACGGCTCCTCCTTCAATGGTATGACGATGAGTTAGCCTTGTGTGTCCTACTCTTAGCCTTGACAAAACGATTTGCTCTTGTCTAATTTCTCGGTCGTTCCAGATGAAAGGTTCCCCTTTGATTTTGGCCAATGCTAGGTTTCTGTTCGTTCGCCAGGTGTTCAGCCATGTTTCCCAAATTTTGTTTTTGACCCACAGATGTAGGTCCGAAGCAGGAATATTGATAGGATCTGATTCTTCATCACGGCCGAGTGCAGCTAACTTGTCCGCTTCTTCATTGCCACGAATACCAGAGTGACCTGGTATCCAGCAGAAAGATACATTTGTTGGATGGAGTTTTTGAATTCTTTGAATCCAAGGGTGTCGATTTTTTGGATTCTGCAAAGCACTTAACGCGCTGGCAGAGTCGGTAAAAATAACAGCGTTTCCAGAAGATGTGATATGACGCAAAGCTAGTAGTAAAGCGGCTACTTCAGCAGAAAAAACAGTGACTTGTCCGGGTAGGTTTTTTGCGATTGCCACAGAGGGACCTAAAAATCCGACTCCGACTTTTTCTGACAATTTAGAACCATCAGTGAAGTATTTTTCAAAAAAAGAAGTAGTTCCTCTCGATTAAGGAGTTGTAGTGTGCCTTCCTCTTAGGGTCTCCGGCGCGTATCTTCTTCTTGATTTCCAGCTCTACCTTTAAGTTACCTGCGTTCCATCGTTGATCGCCAATTCGCTCTAGACGTTCTGTACTTGGCAGTTCCAACCTCGTATATTTACGAAAAATTTCTGTAGCTTTGTTGTACAAAGTATGTTCGCTTTGGTTCACAAGTGACTTTTCAGCTATACTGATCGCCTTCTTGATTGTATGAAGGGCCACTATCATATGAAAAGGTAGAACACCAGCTTCTGCACAAGCAGCAAGTGCTGGGGAGCTGGGTAATAAACCACTGGCACTTCTAATCATAGTGTTGTAGACTGGACTCAAAATATCAATGAGTTTATCAAAAGCACCACTTGTGATCTCCAGCCCATAGAGTAGCCTGCTTGTAACTACACAGTTTCCGATCCTTATCAGCGTTCGACGATTGTTCAAATTATGGCGCTTGCTGATCGTCTTTATCAGCCTTGAGCGGCTTGCAATTTCATGTTTTACTCGTTTGCAGTGCGGTTCAAAACAAAATCTGCGATCAAGCGTTATTCCGAGTATTTTCGGTTCTTTTCGGTATGGGATTTCTTTGTTTTCGAGCTCTATTTTGTACTTCCATGGATGGTGATTTTCCAAGCAAATGTGGCTTCTTATACATTTCTCGGCTGACATGGAAAATCCCACAGATTTTGACCACTCTGATATGCGATTGACTGCCAGTTGTATTTTACGACGATTTATTTTTAAGCTTTTTCCCGTGACGATAATTATAATATCGTCGGCGTATACAAATACATGAATTACTTTATTCAAAACTGCAAAAAGTGAGTTCATTGCAATCAAAAAGAGAGTAACTGCCAACACGGATCCTTGTGGTACCCCGTTCTCTTCGTGTTTGATTGATGACTTGGTATCTCCGACGATTACTTGAAAAGTTCGATCAGACATGAAATTACAGATGAATTTTCCAAGGCGGCCATCTATTCCCCAAGATTTCAGTTGCATAAGGATACCCATTTTCCAAGTTCGGTTATAAGCTTTGGATATCACTTCCATCTGTACCGTTGAGCCGTCAACACGTACGCCGGAGCATCGTATCGTTGCTGTGTACCTGCAGGAACATTTTACATTATTTATTTTTTCCTTACCTGTATTTCAATCAGCACTTTTCAGTGCTAAAATTATTTTCATTTTCTTTTATTCATATTTTCTCTTTTCTTTCCAGCATGGGGAAGTCTTCGGCCGGCTCAAGGGCCGGAAGAAAACGGATTGCTGAACCTAATCCAGGGCCATCTGCCAAAAAAGTTGAAATTTCCAATTCATTCGATGTCCTTCATAACATCGGTGATGAGGAAATATTCATATTTAATTCTGATAAGAGTACTAAGAAACCTTCTTCTTCTTATACTCTTAAAAACGAAAAGATTCCACCAATAACGGTCACGATTCCTGACTTCAATGCCTTTCGAAAAGAAATCGTCACTTCCGTCAAGGATGTGAAGATTTCTTTTCAGATCGGTCGAAGGGGAACTGCTCGTATATTGGCGAAATCTTTTAATGATTTTCAAAAGGTTTTAAATTATTTGAATAATAAAAAACACCAATTTTTTACGTACGACACTAGAAATGATCGTCCATTTAAAGTTGTACTTCGTGGTCTCACTGGCGATCAGACACCGGATGAGATCACAGCTGAATTAAATTCTTTGTTAGGTTTTTCTCCAATTCAAGTAATTCAATTGAGGAAAAGAACCAACACGAATAATATCAGTAGTGTTGGTTTTGCTCCTGAACTTTATTTGATCCATTTTAAAAAGGATCAGGTTAATAATTTGAAAATTTTGGAAAAGGCTCGTCTTATGTTTCATTGTCGAGTCAAATTCGAACCTTTTCGTAAATCTTCTACCAATTTTCTTCGAAATATTACGCAATGTCGTCGTTGTCAAGCTTTTTGTCATGGCACTAAAAATTGTAGAATGAATGCCAGATGCATGTTTTGCGGCTCATTCGATCATGAAAAATCTAAATGCCTTTTTGGTGGTGATAAGCCAAAAACAGAATTTTTTAAGTGTGCAAATTGCGCAGGTAATCATTCCTCGAATTCGCTAGACTGTCCCATCAGGGCAAAAATTATTGCTTCTAGGAAAAATCCCAAAGTTTCCAGAAAAGTTTCTTCTCCTCCTTCCTCTTTTTCGTCTTCACACGTCGGGCTGGCAAACAACCTGCCTGTTCGCATTCAGCCTCGGTCTACATTGGAATCACGGCTGGGTAATACCCGAAGTGATTTTAATGTTACCTGGGCTGATTCTGCGCCCCAGACTCGTTGTTTATCGTTCTCAGAGGTGGTTGAAAATGGGTTGCCCTCTTCAGGTTTAACTAATAAAAATGGGAAAAAACCAAGTCTCAACGTTCATGCGAAGGCTTGGGAAAATCCCCGAAATTCAAATACTTTTTCTTCTCCTTCCTCTTCTGATTCTAACAATTTTGTTGATTTGGGTGAGATTACTGAGGAAAAATTAAAATTTTTGCATCAAAATTTAATGGAAATGATGCAACTTATGTTGAAAGCAAATTCAATGTTTGAAGCTTTCCAAACTTCTTTTAATTATGCTAACAAAATTATTATGACTTTACGATTCCCTCATGGATCCAAATAGATGTTTAAATATTATGAATTGGAACGCTAGATCTTTGCTGGCTAACCAAGACGAGTTCTTTTTATTTTTGAAAACTCAAAACATACATATTGCTGCCATCACTGAAACTTTTTTAAAGCCAGACAATAACTTGAAAAGCAATGCTTTCTTTAAAATTTTACGAAATGATCGACTTGATCGACAAGGTGGGGGTGTAGCTATTGTCATCAATAGTCGTCTTAAATTTAGACTTCTTCCTTCTTTCAATACAAAAGTCTTAGAAACAATTGGAATTGAATTAGAAACTTCTATGGGGAAAATTATAATTGTTGCCGCATATTTGCCTTTTCAATGTAGCGGTGAACAGAAAAATTTTTTGAAGGGAGATTTACAAAAACTCACCAGAAATAAATCTAAATTTTTTATTATTGGTGACTTTAATGCAAAACACCGATCTTGGAATAATATTTCATCAAATTCAAATGGGAATATTTTGTTTAATGACTGCTCTGCAGGTTATTATACTGTTGAATATCCTAATGGGCATACTTGTTTTTCTTCAATTAGAAATCCCTCCACAATTGATTTGGTTCTAACGGATTTAGGCGAGCATTGTAGTCAATTAGTTACTCATGCGGACCTCGATTCAGACCACCTTCCAGTAACATTTTCTTTATCCCAGAGTCCCATTGAAAACCCTTTAAAATCAACTTTTAACTTTCAAAAGGCTAACTGGGAGCGATATATGAATTTTATTGAACGTAATTTAGATGTAAACGTTGCACTGAATTCAATAGAAGATATTGATTTGGCTGTAGAAAATTTGACAACTGCAATAGTCAATGCTAAAGCCGCTTCAATACCTAAAGTTAAACATAAATTCAATCAACCTTTAATTGATGATGATCTTCAGTTTTTGATACGACTGAAAAACATTCGTCGACGCCAATATCAACGTACTAGAGATCCTTATTTGAAATTAATTTATTGCGACCTTCAAAAAGAGATCAAACGTCGTTTAAATTTCATTCGTAATGAAAATTTTGCTAAAGCAGTAGAGGACATAAAACCCTACTCAAAGCCATTTTGGAAATTAACTAAAATTTTGAAAAAGCCCCAGAAGCCAATTCCTACTTTGAAAGATGGGGATAAACTTCTTTTAACTAATTCAGAAAAGGCTCAAAAATTAGCCCAACAATTTGAGTCTGCTCATGATTTTAATTTAAACGTTGTAAGTCCAATTGATGCTCAAATTTCCCTAGAATTTGATGATATTCTTTCTAAGCAAAATGTGTTTGAAAGTTCTTGTGAGACAAATATTGATGAACTTAAATTGATTTTCAAAAAATTTAAAAATATGAAAGCTCCAGGGGAAGATGGGATTTTCTATATTCTTCTTAAAAAGTTGCCTGAAAGCACTTTAAATTTTTTAGTTAAAATTTTCAACAAATGTTTTCACTTGGCCTATTTTCCCAATAAATGGAAAAATGCCAAAGTAACTCCAATTTTGAAACCTGGAAAAAGTGCTTCAGAGCCTTCAAGTTATCGACCAATTAGTTTGCTTCCATCTTTAAGTAAACTATTTGAGAGAGTTATTTTGAATAGAATGATGATTCACATTAATCAGAATTCCATTTTCCCTGATGAACAATTTGGTTTTCGTCATGGACATTCTACTACACATCAACTTTTGAGTGTAACTAATATGATTAACGCTAGCAAATCTGAAGGTTATTCAACTGGTGTTGCTCTTCTTGATATTGAAAAAGCTTTTGACAGTGTTTGGCACAAAGGTTTAGTAGCTAAATTAGCTCGATTTGATTTTCCTGTATATCTCACCAAAATTATTCAAAATTATTTGACTAGCCGAACCTTACAAGTAAGCTATCAAAATTCATGCTCTGAAAGGACGCCCATTAGAGCTGGTGTCCCTCAAGCCAGTATACTTGGGCCAATTTTATACAATATTTTTACTTCTGATCTTCCTGATGTACCAGAAGGAAAAGGTAGAAGATTATTTGCTGATGATACTTTGCTTTCAGCAAAAGGTCGAAATTTACGGGTGGTACGCAGTAGATTGCAACAAAATTTAAATTCCTTTTTGAATTACTTGAAAATGTGGAAAATTTCTCCTAACGCTTCCAAAACTCAACTTATTTTATTTCCCCATAAGCCAAGAGCAAATTTTTTAAAACCTAATGAAAATCATTCCATAACTTTTAATGGGGTTTCATTAGAATGGTCTGATCACGTGAAGTACTTGGGACTTACACTTGATCGGAATCTTACTTTTAAAAATCACATTGAAGATATTCAATCTAAATGTAATAAATACACTAAATCTCTTTATTCTCTCATCAACAGGAAATCCCGGTTGTGTCTGCGAAATAAGATGCTCATCTACAAACAAGTTTTCCGACCAGCGATCATGTATGCAGTTCCGATTTGGTCTAGCTGCTGCGCGACGAGGAAGAAAGTCATCCAGAGGATTCAGAACAAAGTTCTGAAAATGATTTTGCGGCTTCCACCTTGGCACAGCACCGAAGATCTTCATCGGATTGCAGGCATTGAATCTATCGAAGAGATGGCCAACAAAATCATCTCCAACTTCAGAGGCAAATCGATGCAGTCTTCCATCGCAGAGATTCGTTCTCTTTATGTTTAGTTTAATTTTAAGATAGTGTTTAGTTTTAAGTATAAAATATTTTTGCTATTACAGGATGTTCTCCTACATTAAAAACTTGATTGCGATCAGCAAATTTAAATCTTATAAATAAATTTTTATAATCTAGTTACTTATAGGGCTATGAACAGTTCATTATTGAGCTGAACACCTAGTTTAATGCAATAATGTAATATAAGTGTAATCATGATTTGATACAAATAAAGACATATTTAAAAAAAAAAAAAAAAAGCTTTGGATATGTCGAGTGAAACTAAATCAACGTGAAAACCATTCTGAATTGCTTTGTTAATAACGTCACCAACAGCTGCTAAGTACGTTCCTGTTCCGCGACCTCTACGGAAGGCATGTTGTCGATCGTCTAACAATTTGTTTTCCTCTAACAGGGTTGTTAAGCGACGATTTACCATCCTCTCAAAGACTTTCGAAGGGCAGCTCGTGAGACTTATCGGACGAAAGTGGCTAGGCTCACGACATTGTGTGCCATTTTTTGGGATCGGAACAACATAACTGTTGCTCCAGCTTGTTGGGAAAGTTCCATCACACCAAAGATTGTTGTAACATTTTAAAAGTGCCGATTTTACTGGTAGAGGAAGACGTTTGAGCATGGGATACCCAATCATACAAGGTCCCGTAGACTGTCCGCTTGAACTGTCTAGAGCAAAAAGAAGTTCATTCATGCTGAAAGTCTGATTGTAGTCACATTCTAAGTTGATCATTTGATTGAAAGTGATATCTTCTGCTTCTATTTTAGATTTCAGTGCTAGAAAATCATGATCGTAGTTGATCGATGCAGAGAGATCCTCAAAATAATTTCCAAGGCCTTCTACTATCTCAGATGGTTCCTCAGTAAAATTTCCATTCACTTTTATAAAGAAACCCTGTGATCTACGTTTTCCACTCAAAGAATTTACCCTTCGCCATAGTTCGGAACTCGAGGATTGGGAACTTATTCCATCTAAGAAATCTTCCCAACAGCGTTGTTTGCTATCAGCTATGATTTTCCGACAAGAATTCCTTGCCGTACAATAATTGTGATGATATTCAATATATCGCGGGTCTCCTAAAGGTAGTTTTTTGAGGGCACGTAAATGCTTGCGTCTATTTTTAACGGCAGCCTTGACTTCATCATTCCACCAGTGAGTCGCTTTTTTACCTATTCGGCCTCCTAAACGGGGAATACTTTCTTGACTAACTTCAAAGATGATGCTGGTGAGATCGTTCACTGAGTAATGGGTGTGAGAGTCTACCCTCTCTAGTAACAGATTTTCGAAGTTTTCCCAATCTGCTTTATCATAGCACCATCTTTTTTTACGTTGTAGCATGGGAATAGTTGTTCTCTTGGTTATTTCAATTGGAAAATGATCACTTCCTCTGGTGTCATGATGAACTCTCCAATCAACTGAACTGACGAAACCTGGTGAGCATATGGACAGATCTATGGCTGATCTGGTTTGGCCTCTCATGAAAGTATCGGAGCCATTGTTGAGAATCGTGAGGTCAAGTTTTTCTGTTATTTTGGATATGATATCACCGCGAGAAGCCGACTTCGAGGATCCCCAAGATCGGTGATGAGCATTAAAATCTCCGAGTATTATAAACGGCCGGTCGAGTTGAGAGAGTAGCTCAGTCAAATGTTTTTCCAAATCAGAGATTTTTCCAGGTGGCAAATAAATTGACACATACGAAGTCGGTGTAAGAGATTCGGTTTTAATACCGATCGCGAGGAGAGGACTACTCAAATTGATAACAGTATGTGGAATAGGATTTCGAACAACAATCGCTACGTTTTGGTATCTGGTCTCTCCGTTTTTTGTGTACCATTTATACCTACCGCCAAGCCAGGAGTTAAGATGAGGAGAGTTTATTCTATGCAATTCTTGGAGAGCGAGAACATCTGGAGGGTTGCGAGTGACGAGGAGAGCAAGATCGTTTAAATTGTTCATCAAACCATTGATGTTCCACTGAAGGGCCAGACGGCTGGTGATTCTGCTATTTTGCGGTTGCTGTCGAGATTCACAAGAATCATTTGATTCCGAACGTGGTGGAAATTCTTTTTCGGGGTCCGAATTTGGTGAAGAGCCTAGAAGTGGCGAAGCAGTAGTAACTGTTTCATTCATATCGGAGAGGGTACTGACCTTGGTACCTCCCGGTTGCCGATCACTGCCAACCACCGCAGTCCCTTGGATCTGCGGTGGGGCCTGTGAAAGGCCGTGCGGGGGGAAATGTGCTGTTTCGGTGTGAAAAATCTGGTTAAAGCTGATGATGTCTTCTGTAGGTTCAGATGCCTTAAACTGTGGAAAATTGGAAGCGATAGCTGATGTTCGGCTTATGAAAGAGGATGAACGAACCTTTAGACCTCCCGTTTGCCGATCACTAGCGACCGCCGAAGTCCCTTGGATCAACGGCGGGGCCTGTGAAAGGCTGTGCGGGGGAGGTAATGGCGAGCGACTCAGATGATTGTTGTTGTTTTCACTCGTCTCCAGCTCAGAGATATTTTCGTTTGGTAGATGGATTGAGACGCCAGGGTAGGAGTTGAGCAAAAGAGAGTTGACCTTGTGTTGCTCTCTACATGCGAGGTCCTCGGGAGTGTTGAGCGGGGAGGTGTTCCACTGGCGAGCTTGACAGCGGGCGGGATTACTATTCCTCAGTTGAGCTCGAGATTCGCAGCAGTCACTTGCTATCGAAAGTGTCCGGGTTTCGGCTTGTTTGTTGGAAATGTGTTTTACGTTGAGAAGATGCGATGCTGGGATTGAGGAAGTATTTTTCGGAGCGAAACGAGAGCTGGTTCCCTCGCCTGGGTCCCAGTCTGCCGCAAATCCTGGAATTGGTGGACGAGTAGGAACAGTTTCGTTCATAGCGGATTGGATACTGACCTTAGTACCCCCCGGTTGCCAAACACTAGCAACCACCGAAGTCCCTTGGATCAACGGTGGGGCCTGTGAAAGGCTATGCGGGGGAAGTGATGATTGCGAAGCTTCTGTGGCAAGATTGTCTACGTTGTTTTTTGGAAGCGACGGTACGATGGTGTTGATTCGTCTTGTGATGTCCTGTGTGCTTAGATCTGAAGATTCCGGTTGGCAGCCGTCAGCGACAGCTGAGACGGTAGTGTTTTGTGGAAGAACAGTGGTTGTTTGTTTTTTGGATATATTGTTGATAAGTTGCTGATCAGATATTTTTGTGTAGTTGGCCATTTAGAAACAATAAATATTAGGTGATTATTTATGAAGCAAAAGTTGTTTTATTCGTGGTCGCTAGAGAGCATCTCGGTGTCATCAGTGGATATGATCACCTCTTGACTAGGTTCCGGGCAGGTTGAAAATCTCTTTAGATCGGAATCTGTTGATGTGGGAGATATATCCAAATTTCTTTTTTTTTTTGTTTCGATTATAGTCGTTTTAACATCTTCATGTCATTCGCGACTTATATCAACGATGAAGTTGGCGGACAAGTCATTGAAAAACTTATCCGGTACAACTGTGATCGATGTTTACTCTTGGGCTCGAACTCACGGACATCGGCTCAGAAAGCAACTGACTTGCCAACTGAGCTATATCACAAGCCAACCAAATTTCTTTTTCTGCTCATGCTTCTAGTGGCGATTCGATTTATAGAATTTTGGGAGTAGCTTTTCGAGATTCGTTGAGGTTTTGGTTGGTTATTTGTTTTCGATTGTTTCGGTCCCGAGTCTTTCCGAGAGATGTGCGTTTTTTCGAGTTGTTGAGTTTTATCGTTCGAAGTATTAGTCTGGTGTGTTTGTTTTGGTTCAGATGTTTTATTTTGATAAATGGTTGATGGTGCAGAAAGATTGATGTTTTGCTTAAGGGCTTCGAGCTCCGATTTTAGTGCAACATAGTCCTTCATTTGCTCGCGAATTTTTTCAAGCTCGTCACGAAGAATTTTAATCTCTCGGTCTTTATCGGAGCTATCGTTCAAACGGCCTTGCACTTTACTGGCGTAGCTAGGAGCCTTCGACGACTCTTCTATTTCTTTTCGCGCCTCGATGAAAGAAATTCCCCGATCAGTTTTAAGACGTATCACTGCTTCTTCTTTCCGAAAAACAGGACAGACTTTGCTCACCGGAGAATGATCACCTTCACAATGACAGCAGTAAGGAGGATTGGGGCAAGGTTGGTTTTCCAGAGTTTGATGGCTTTGGGAGCAAGTAAGGCACACCGTTTCACTTGTGCAATTCTTAGGGGAATGGCCGTAAGCTGCACAGTTACGGCATATTTGTACATTGTCGTAATATGTTCGTACATTGATGCGGATGAAACCAAAGAATATATGATCGGGACGAATTGTTCCTCGGAACGTAAGTATTATCAGCGGTGTATTTTTAACAACTTTGTTCTCTGTTTTTGTTATCCGTCTGACGGCTGTGACTCCTTGGTTCTTCAGTTCATTTAGAAGATCTTGATCTGGGACTTTGATGGTATCCACGTCGTATACTATCCCTTTTGTAAAATTGTACCTGGGATGATCAACCACTTCCACTGGAGTTTTATCTTCATCAAGTAGATGCGACATTTCCAAAAGAGCCTTGTACACTTGGGGAGACTGAGTACGGAGAACATATCGTGTACCCCGTGCTTCTTTTGTGGCGGTTACCAACGATCGATTTTCATACCCGATAACAGCTTCGATAGAACGGGCAATTAAGAATGGGTTTGATGGCAATCTATCTTGCTCCACTTGCTGACTAATTTGAGAGTTTGGAGTTTGATGGACATCATTTTCATTCGATTCTCTAACTACTTTAGCACGGAGCAATAGCACACGAAGTATTCCATCGTTACGGCGTGTTGCCATGTAGGCTGGTAATGTTCCCTCGATCGGATAGGGAGGATCCCCTGGGGATGTTCCCGCCATGGCGGGAAAGAAGTCTACTTCCGCAGAAGTTCACTTTTTAACTTGACGACGACCAAAAAACGAGTTGCGCTTTTTCAAACGTTTTTGAGGTTAGTTATCACCTTCTGCTCGGGTCACTGAGTGTCAACAATAGTATCAATCCGACAAACAGAATATTCGATATTTCAAGACTTTCAGTAATTTGAAATAAATTTTAACACTCGCTTGTCCTTATATGAATGCTGAGACATATTTTAAAGTGATAATTATCACTTTTAAGAAACGTTTTATCGATGGTTTTTCCGAAAATATTACGATGTGAAAACACGCGTATTCATAGATTCGTGTACCCGATAAGACTGACAGCTGTATTTGTTTGGCTTGTAAGTACAAACAAAATTTCATAAAAATGTAAGCAAAACCATAGCTTCAAATATAATTTGATTATTTTTCATTTTTAGGTAGATTCGGCAGGTTTGCATTTGCGGTACAAAAATAATTCTATAATTAACAAACAGCCTGGTACATCAAGAAAATGTAATATTAGGTACCATTTGCGACTCAAGTTATGAGCAGGTATTTGATGTAATATCACAACACTTTTTTTTGCTGTGAATTTTAAAACGCTTTTTTACTTTAATTTGTTCACTAGAGGCGAACAGAGCACTATCAATAAAGGTACAATGAGCATTTTCTGCCGGGGAATCTAGCAACGAATTCAACTCGATGAAGTCAACTGAATAATAGAGCTACAGCTTGCCTTGTTTCGTCTGACGATTTGGCCTATTTGTAAGGTGTCGGAGAGGTAATCAGTAGACTCGAGTTCGATTCCTGTTCGAGGGGATCTTTTTTTGCACATACCATTCATGATTGATTTTTTTTATTGTTACCTTATATGGCTAATAGCATCAAAGCATCATCCGTCAAACAAAACGCCAGAAACATAATGTATGAGCATGTGTTAATTCTTTGAATTCTACAAACAGACCTAGATTATTTTGTTATTGCTTTGTTTGATGAATCTACGCCTTACCGTTTAGTGCAATCATGATCATGAATGATAAATGAAAAAAAATCACCTCGACCAGGAATCGAACTCGAGCCTACTGATTACCTCTCCGACATCTTACCATAGGCCAAATCGTCAGACGATATAAGTCAAGCTGTAGCTCTATTAGTCAGTTGACTTCATCGAGTCGAATTTGCTGCTAGTATCCCCGGCAGAAAACGCTCATTATGCCTTCATTAATGGTGCTCATACTGCCTCGGGGGGTTTCTCATTATGCCTCTACAGTGACTGGTTTTCAGCTTTCAGCAAAAAATTTTAAAATGCATTTTTAAACGTTTTGTATCTACTTTTTCAAGTTTCATCCAATTAGGCAATAGACTATTTGAGTGTCTGAACACGAAACAATAATGTAATTCACATATTACACACATTACATATTACATATTGATTCAATAAAAATAAAAACAAAACTCATTCAAAAATTGATATTAATTTCAAATAAATAGGGACTTCAACCTTATATTAATTTTTAAAATGTATCACCGTGTTTAAATTTTTTTTGAGGCAAGTCCTTTCTTCGTCAGACTCGTGCGGCAATTCGGCTTTCGCGTTCTCGCGAGCCACTATGGCCGCTGAATCCTCCTGCAAGTGCGTCTGGTCCGGTCAGGTCCGTTTTTTTCCGGAATGATATCTGGAAGATAATGTGCAAAACACCTCGAAGCTCTGTGAGCCGATCTGAAACAAAAGCAAAGTATTATGACGAGAACCAGCACAACTCAATGATATTTAAGAAAACACCTACCATTCTGATCTGATTTTCACATGTTGGGAACAAAGCAAAACTTCCTTCCGGAACGAAAAAAACAGCTTAACCTCAATAAACGGGTTCGGCAAATGGTTACTTTTTTTAGATGAATTATTGTACCGTTTTTTTTCAGCTAAATCCAAGTCAACGTCACCTCGCTACGAGATAATTTTTAACATATTTGGATTTACCTTTTTTTCTAGGTGAATTATACTTTTCTATTCAGCTCAATTCAGGTGAACTTCACCTCGCTACGAGGTAAGATTTACCTTTTTTGGATTCATCTTTTTTTTCGGTGAATTGTCCCTTTTTCCAACCTCGATTCAGGTAAATTTTACCTCGCTGTGAGGTGAGTTTCACCTCGAAGAGGTAGAAGTTACCTTTTTGGCTTTCATGAGTGTTCACCTTGCTATTTCGGTAAATTTTACCTTTTTATTATTTTCCGTGTTATAAATCTGATGATGAAATTATATTCGACAATATTTTACACAACACTTTTAGTTACTTATGGGTACTAAATTCTTAGAATTCGGTCCAGTGGTTTCTGAGATATTAGATACAGATTTTTGATATTTCCCGACTAAGGTTTCCTCGCGGTCTTTAACGTGTTAATTATCAGCTGTATGAGTCTATTTTATAATATTCATAACCTAGTGTTCAAATTTATATAAAGCATGGATCACGACAAATCTGGACGCATTAAAACGGGTCTATCTCGGAGCTATGTAAACGAAATAAAAATGTTTTATACTTAACATGTAGGGTTTTTATTGCACTTTGAAGGAAAAACAATAAAAAAATTATTCCGATGTTGTTTTGATGAATTTTAGAACTTTTCGTCGAGTACCACTCATTATAGTTTGGACACCCTATTCGCTGACCTCAGCGGCCACTTTGTTCTACAATCTCTTCATCTCTGTTGCATCCCGAGTCGTCCTATCATTCTTCTTCATCTTCTGCTTGACAATTGCCCAAAATTTTTCGATAGGGTAGAATTGAGGGCAGTTGGGTGGGTTGATGTTCTTTTCGACAAAATCCACTCGTTGGCCTGATACCACTGTAGTACCTCTTAGCTCTAGTGGCAGCATGCCAAATCTGGCGAAAACTTTACTGGTCCTTTGTGAGATCTAATGTATGAAAAAAAAAAACGTTTTTCAGACACTCCTTCTTGTACATTTCGGAATCCATGGTCTTGTTTTTCACAATAACCGGTGTTTTTCGTCCACAGCTGCAAATACCTTGCCAGATCAAACACTTTCTTGCAAACTTATCAGTGAAAACGAATTCGAACTTTCCGGAGACATCACCCCGACCAGTGCAGTGCACCACTGCAGTGGCTTTATAATTTTTTTGGCCAGGAAGCTGCCCAAAATCCATCTTCACGTACGTTTCGTCATCCATCAGGATGCATTCGTTTTACTTCGTTAGAAACTTGTTGTATAAATTTAGAGCACGTCCTTTGGCTACTAAATTCTGCTTCAATGTCCGGTTTGGTTGCTTACTTGTCCGACAGGATCGTATTCCTCCGCGTAGACGAATCCTTCTGACGGTGTACCGGTCGACGTTGAATTTCTTGGCGATGTCGTAGTCCGACTGCCCTGTGTTTGCCTTGATCGTTTTCAATACCTTCAAATGCAGTTTCCGATCCTTAATTCCACTATGACGCTTGGTATGAACCTGCCGACCGATAGTATGCATCTCACGGAAACGTTTAAGAACGCCGCACACGGTTGATTTGACCATTTTTTACGATTTCGCGATTTTTGAACCCGACCACGTCGGGTTTTTAGCGTGGGTGTCCAAAATAAATTTTCGTCCCGCGGCTTCCATCACATGTAACTTTTTTGGAACAAAACTAATCGTAATGAAATTTTCAGCACTGATAGATGAAACATTTCCAAACAAAGTACTGTCAAAAAATTCCAGATCCGACAACTAGGAGCGCGTCCAGATTTGTGGTGATCCATGCTTTATTCAAGTCAGCTCAGACAAGAATCAAATTCACATTTCTGTTTTCAAATACTACAGTCAGATCTCGAGCTTAAATTCAAATTGAAAATATATGGATTTGATGTTGGTTATACGGATTTACATACTCTCTGGAGCCACTGCCAAAAACTCGCTTTCATTATGAAATTAGCTTGTGTACTAAATTGTATTGAAATAAAAAATTACCTATATTGAAACCTTAAAATTTTTTTGCCAACAACTTCGCCGAAGACGGCAAAGCGGTAGGAGTAGCGATAAAATGATTATAACGACCAGAAGATAGCTTTTCTTTCATGAAAAGAAACTAGCAACACTGACAGATTTTCCGGCCAATTTTCAGAAATATTATTTTAACATGAAAGTTATGGATTTTACAGCATTAAAATGTTCTGATGAAATGATCTTCATTAGATTCTCTATCGTTTGCAAAAATTAAATTAGGTTACTAGAAATTAAGAGTTACCAGATGGCATGATTTTGCAAAAATCCATTCAAAACAGATAGAACTGTCTTTTTTTCTTCACATTTTGATTAAGAACAAATCTGCCGCCCGTAGTAAGTCCGTTGCATTTGCGTTTTTGTTAAAATGGAAAAATAGCGGTAATGAAAAAACTTAATACGTGCCAACGAGCACTCGGCACTTGTATGCTTTTTTAATCAAAGTTATCAACAGAATCTGTCACGGTAATCGAAATTTTTTCGTTTTATAAGGTTTATTTTTTCGTTTTAATTCTGTTGAAAATCATTTGTTGGGCGCTTTTGTCAGTGGGACCCTATGAAGTTTATCTATATGTGCTAACGTTGCACGCGTGTGAAAATGAGTTTTTCCGATGTTTCGATTGCTACGTCAAAAACGATCATGAGCATTTCGACGTCCCCATCTAACAACAATTTTCTGGATTATTGCTAATTTACTGTATTCGAAATTCATAATCATAGCATGCTTTCTTCTGAATCAAAGCCATCGAAAGATTCGAAAGAATAATTAGATAAACAAAGGGTGGCCACAGAATCGGGAAAACCGAGAAAACCGGAAATTGGAAATCGCACCGGAAAAAACCGGGAATTCGGACCCAAAACCGGAAAAATTTATAAAAAAAAACAAAATTAAGTTTGATTCCAAGATACGGGATTCAACCCAAAATTCAATTTTTTTTTAATTTCTTTGTCAGAATTCAACAGTGTGGTAAGAAAATCATAAGTTTAGGAATTGAAAAATTTCTCTGACCTCTCTATAATTAAGTTTGCATTGAAAAAAAAAATCACTTTTAAGCGGAACCCAGAGCTCAAAACTTTCTCGAAGAATGAGAAGATAAATTCAAAAAGTCACTTAAAATTTGTTCAAGTATTGTATGTCATTATAATCATTAAAAAAAACTATCTATCATATATGTTTTTTAAGTTAAAACAAAAGACAGAAATTACAAATAAAGCCACAAATCACCTTGTTTAATTATCATCATTATAAAAAATAACAAAAATACAAAAGGAAAAAACACTGTAATTTTCATTCCAATACTAAAAACTTTTCCCGTAACTTTCATAAACATACCTCGTAGATTTTATTCAAAATTTACGTAAAATGTAGGTGTTTTCCATGAAGCACGAATTCTTATAGGGATGTGTTTACATAATGATTTTGTAGCAACTACGTGAAAATCAGTTGGATAAAATTTATGAAGTTTTTCACGTAGCCACTACGTGCAAATTATTTTGAGTGTAGGAAACGATCAAAAAACTTCAAATTACACTTTGAAAAGCTTAAAAAAGCTTAAATATGTTACGATTCAAATGAAAATTTACAAAAAAAAATCGAATGAACTGATTTTTTACCTGATTAGTGACAAAAATGTTGAGGAAAATTTGATAAACTCCCATTGAAAATTTACTGGAAATACCCATGAAACAGGACTTTTTCGTAACACTGTAAAGAAATTATAAGAGCTTTTTAATAAGAGTTTGTTTAGACACTTGAACATTGTTACAATTATTCAACATTACATGGTACCAATGTAATGCTACAAATGTAATTGGTTTTGTTTCAACTAATAAACAAAATTACAAAATTATTGCATTAAAATTGATTGTTTTTACTTATTTTTTGTTTTGTGTTCGATAAAACAAGGTAACAAAATTCACATTGTTCCGTGGTGCAAAAGTTTTAAGAGCTAATTTAGACTAATTTGAAAGCACTGAATCCAAATTTGCTATTTGTTTTTTTTTTCTACCAGCTCCAATTTTTTTGATTCAAGTTTAAACTTCTGAAAAAAGGTAAAAATTCACGTGTTTCTGCCTAACAAAGCTTACTCTCTGCTGCATGAACTATGAATAAGTTGAAAAAAAATGTCGATGGAAATAATTTAATTTACCTCTAACGTAGAAATTCATGCTAAAAAAATCTTCGAAAAGTGTAAGAAATAAGATAATTTTTTAAATTATAAAATTAGTTTGCAACGTTTTGTTGTACTGTATCAAGCTTAACCTTCCTAGGCCGTTCGGGTCAATATGACCCGAAGCGAACTTTAAAGTCGTCATAACTCTTTTGAAAAAAAATCGGAAAAATATGAAATTTGGAACATATTACTAAAACCACGAGATACATAACCTGTAGAAAAAGCAACTTCCGGTGATCACCGGAAGTGCCCCAACTGGCAAGCTGAAAAAAAAAGTTACACATAAGCCGTTCGGGTCAATATGACCCGAGAGTTTGCGCGCGTTCCCCTGATGATGTATGTTAACCGATTTTCTTGATTTTACATTCATTAGTTAGGAAATTTATTCTAGTTTCTGAATGTATAAAATTTCAGTTGATGTAACTTATCCGAACGTCTGGATTCTGCTCCGAATGGAAAAAACCCCCGAAAATAATGTCTTCTCAGAATTCCCATATCTTCTAATTGCTTTGACGTATTGAAATTATTAAATAAGTTTTGAAATTGTGAAAAATTAATCTTTTTAAACATATATAAAAATTGATGGTCATATGGAATTTTTGGTCGCTAGCGTGGAATTTCTGAAAAAAAGCTTCTTTTTATGAACTTTTGCTTTGCAGTGTTGTATCTCATTCTTAACTGAACCGATTTTCAAAATTCAAATTTTAGTTTCATTTTGATAACATGATAATCATTTTCACTGAATACACTTAGTATCTCAAATATTACTGTTATTCGTAATACGAGAATGAAAACAAGAAAAAAATCGTGATTTTCGAACCCGTCTGTTATGATGCGCACATTTCTCATTTTGTTATCGTGATTTCTTAAAACTTTTCATCAAACCTGCCCATTTTTTATATACCCAATGATAGATTTTAATCTCTACAATCGATTGATATGCTGTTTATGTGGTTTTTCAAAAATTTGTAGCAACGTTTTCCGAATTTACTAAAAGATATCGGAATTCGTCCAGATTTTCAAAAGTTTTGTAGCAAGCAAGCACAACCCCCCGGGAGAGCGTAAATCGAACAAAATCCATGGCTCTCCCAGTCGTGCTCTCGAAATCTGCCGTCCTATGGCAGACTGAAGGAATCGCCCGCATGGTTACGTAGGGTGGTTTGTGCTGATACGTATGAATATTTTTACGTACCTAATTCATAGCTTAGTCATTGTCTTCATCATTTTGATTGTTTTTCAGCTTTTCAAAGTTACAGAGACCTAGTTCAGAATTTATCTTATCTTTAATGCATAGTGTGGTTTCAAAACGACACTTAATTTAAATTATTTCGGAAGCGCGTGGATATTGTTATATGAAAAACAATCACAACCAATATTACAACGATTTAAATCTTTAAGTTTATAATACTATAAATATCGAGTTTTAATTTACATGTGAAATATAAGACAAAATATGCATAACAGTAATTTAAATCATAATTTGAACGCTTCGTGGTGTTATGAGAATTAAAAGAAGCTTTGAATGAATTAGTGATTGCCATATCAATTTTAAAAAAAAGTCGTGTTTAAAAAGGTTAAGACATTATGTTCCAGAAAATTATCATCGACATCTTTTGTTTCAGTGATATTATTTGAAATAGACATTCTTCATTTACATAAGTGTGATTTTTATGATTTTACTCATGTTTTCTTCAAAAAGATTCCTAATTTTAACTTATTATCAGGACAAAAAAAATTAAAAAAAACACTCTAAATAAATTTTAAATAAAATATGATTAAAACTTCAGAAATAGTTTTATGGATTCATAATGCTGTGCTTCGAATTGTGAGATCTAAACTAGTTTTTCGGATTTTTTTTTATTTCAATTTTTAAATTTCCAAATATGAATTTTGCAATTCAAATTAACATTTTTCTAAGAGTTCAGAATTGGAATTTATAATGAAATTAGTAATTGAAAACTAAGACAAAAGAATTGCTTATTCTCAATTTCAAATTCATAACCCAACAAAAATCAGAACTCAAATTTAAATTTGATAGTTTCGATTTTAGTATCATAAAAATGAAACTTACAATTTTTGAGTACGAGTTTTCAATCGTGAGTTTGTTTTATTCTTTAAATAAGGGTTTAAAAAAGAATTGAAAATTGTGGACTTTTAATTCAAAATTCACCATTGGAAGCTTAGTATTGTGAACAATTTTATAATTTCGATTTAAGAGTTTTGAATTCAGAAAAAATAAATTGTGAACATAGAAAAATGAATCATGAATATTGAATTATTTATTCTAAAATTTTATTCTTCATTCGGATTTGAAGTTCAGATTTGTAATCTGAAATATAAACAGCAAATCTTATTTTAATACGTATTGTTTTGAAATAATTCAAAATTAACATCGAAATCATTCACACTTGTGTAAAAGTCTTATGTATGTATGTACATTTTATGTTACAAATAAAAATCAAAGAAGATGCCACCGAAATTATTTTGCCAAATGAGAATTCTAAAAACATTTCTGAACTAGGTCTCTGTAACTTTGAAAAGCTGAAAAACAATCAAAATGATGAAGACAATGACTAAGCTATGAATTAGGTACGTAAAAATATTCATACGTATCAGCACAAACCACCCTACGTAACCATGCGGGCGATTCCTTCAGTCTGCCATAGGACCAGGGATGGAAACGAAAGGATTTTGATCCGACAAACGTTTAGTCGTCAAGTGTACAAGTCGCGATCTGTACAAACCGAGAGCAAAATCATATCCCCTCGATAGAAGATCTTTATTGAAACGATGATGGTTGAATACCGACAAACACATTTTGAGACTGTGTGTAGCTCGGGGAGAAGAGCTACCCTTTTTGCTAGCGAACTTTAACCAATCGCAACGTACGCTTGGCTCGCTGAGAGTGAGTGTCTTACATACACAAATCCATGCGGATCCGAATCGGATGGCGCAAACGAAGCAACAACATATGACAGACGACGTGGATGGAAGTTCAACTGTCGGCCGGCACATGTTGAAGAATTTTTTTTGGCTTAGCGCACGGGCATGGGAGTTTTTAACTGATTGATTCAAAATTTATTACCTTGTTTTAGATCACCATAGCGCTTATATTAATAATTAGTTTGAATTGGTATTAATATGATTTTTTTTAACTTTTGTATTGAAAGCTCCAAGCAGAACCTGATAAAACTGGAATAAAATCAAGTTGGCTAAAATGAGGTGATTGGGAATAAGGAAAAAACCGGAAAATTTTTGGAATTTCAAAGCTTTGCCAGGAAGCTGGAAGTTTCCACAAATCACCGGGAAAGTGTTCTTTTTTTTAATGTTCATTTAATTGATATTTAATGATATTTCATTAAATCTTTGAACAGGTATCACCACCAGTTCGCTACATATGAACATAAAGATAAAGTTTTGCTCATTTTGTTGTAAACTGTTAACAGTTTGAAAACTCAATTAAATTTTTCTGAGTTAAATAAGGATGATTTAATGATTCCGTGATACGAAGTGATATTAAACGTCTAAACTTGAAGAACATATTCGTTTTTTTCTAAACGCAGTTTGTGTTTGATATTTTTAGTTTTTCTTTATTAAAACCTTGATTTGATACCTCAAATATACCTTTTTACTATACTATTATTTTAAATGTCAAGTCTGTTTAGATTTCATAAACCATTTTCATGAAACTCCCATATTTATAAAAATTTACCACCAAACTTCACAGTTTTTTTTTTTCGAGGCGTGGAACCCTTATCAATTAAAATACATACTTATGAAAAAAAAATTTTTTTTTGTTAAATGTTTTGTGTTTTTTGTTTATTGTATAGTAGCACACCCGATGCGCTTTGCTACACTTTCTTGGAATAATTAAAATTTTTTTAAAATAATTTTGATTTAATAAATTTGCATCTTCTTATAACATAATCAATCAGAAGCACACTTTTGAAAATGAAAGCTGCTGCTTACTTTTGTAATGTTAATGCGAATATAAATTAAAATCTTAAATTGTATATTGTTCATTGTATTCTGAACATGGATTTTTTTTACAAATATATGAATGTGTGAATATTTTGCAAAAAACGGTTTGACTTTGATATTTTCAGTATGGCATGTTCTTTTTAATTTTCATTTCAAATTTTCTACGACCACGACACTTTTTCTTCTGAAACAAATTACTTTTAATGTAGGATTTAAATTTTTGGTCCATCAAAATTTTAAATCAATTAAAATTCAAATAAATGTTTAAATTTTCAATATTGAAAGTTAACATTGAAGTGATTTTTGGGCTACAATCATGTCTACATGCCTGTATCTGATTTTCTTTCTTAGTGCATTCGCCAAGACTTCGTGATTTTCAAGATTCTCCGAGATATGATTTTAAAGAAAGGTCCAATACGGACCTATGTCCACATAAAAAATAAGATTTTGTTTATAAATAATCTGAAATTGCCAAAAAGTCGTTTATTTTGTTTTATGTTCAATAAAAGGTTAAATTTTGATTCAATTTAAACAATTTAATTCCAATGACATCCAGAAGTTCATATTGCAAGTGGATATTCGAGTATGAGAACTCGTCTTACAAAATTGATAAACAAAAGCCAAAATTATCAAATGAAAAATTTAATTAGATTTTTTTTGTTTCAATACAAACACATCAATTTCGAAGAATCCTTTAAGTTATTATTCATTTCTTTTAAATATGCATTTTTAATTCATTATTCTAGCATAAAAGATTCAAAATCTTGTCAGATTATGAATTATACAATTAAATTGAGATATTTCATATTGATTTTTAATCCTCACACAAATAAGGGCACAATTTTAATTGCTTGATTGGTTCTTAACTCTTTTTGTGGAAATATCTCCGTTTATTTTACAATATTCAATCGAAATTACCTTTAACTGATAAAACCTAAAAATCAGCTCAAACCTGATATGTTATTATATAGATTAAATGAGATACCCAACGCTACCAAATTCTCCTTCCTTCGAAGTGTCAAGAATAATTAAAAAGCGCTGAATGGACAATTAGTTTTTTTCTATTAGATCTGGAAACTGGAATTCAAAGTTAAACACTTGAAAAAAAAAAACAAGTACAATTATTTAAATTTCATTTGGACTTTTTGGTAAAACTATAGAATAATTCGAAGAAAACTTTAGGTTTTAATTGAATTATTAAATTTCTCTAAGAACGCGGGTAGTTTTGACTTCTTGGAAAAAATTGGAAAGGGTCTCTCTTGCATGATTTTTCTTAGTTTGGTTTATATGTTAATGTTGAAAGAATGTTCAACCACGCTTATTTTAAGGCATAAATCAAAATATTCGTAGTTCTTTACTTGTTCTGAAAATTTAAAAGTTATGCAGAATTTAAATTCTATTTTAAATTAAGTACAACTACTTAGTTTGAATTTACTTCATGTTTTTTTAAAGATTGTTATTTTATAAGTTATGATTGATTGATTTCATCAATATCCCACACACATGATTTGGATTCAGGATGCAAAATTCTATCTAAATAAATCAGGTTATCAGGTTTTTCACATAGACACTGATAATGTTGTTCCCATGTATTATTTAAATGGAACAGAATTTAATACATTTACAAAAAAATCAAGCATCGAACTTTTAAATTAAAAACTGCAGTTTTAAAGATTTACAAACAACAGTTTTTTACAATTACCAAAAATATCCTGGAGCGTATAACATATAACCAGTCAATACTAATGATTAGATATGGAAAAAGCAGTGTTGAAAATAAGCACTTTTCAACACTGTTTTTAGCTAAATTTTACTATTTAAAAAATGCCTCTGAAATCTTTAAACAGAATGATGCAACTAACATTCTGCACCTAAGCCAACGTAAATATGTAGTTCAGAAATTGAAATCTCAATGATTTTTTCAAATAGATATATCTTTTTTTATTTATGCTACAAGTTGCGAAAAGTAGATTTTCCAGCACGAGTCAAGGATTTATCTAACGAGGGTTACCGTGTGGTGAAAAATTCGATTTTGGCAACGAGTTGTATGCAATTTTATTCTTGCAATTTCGTCGGTAACCATCGGGCATCAAACAGAAAGGAAGTCTAAAAACAGTGCTGAAATTTAGCACACCGTTTCAACACATAATATCAAAAAAGTCAATAAAGTCAATAGATTCTAAATGTAATCTTTTTTAGATCTATTTCAATTTTTTCGAAATTTCTTTCATTTTTGTGGATTTTTTTTACTTCTTGCAACAGTTTTCCCCCAGTTTTCCACCCACAACCTTCCGCCAACCCCCCCCCCCCCCCCCCCCTCATCGTTTGAATTGTTTCACATCTTTTACTATATTACATTCCAAGGCTTATCTAATTAATTGCCGTTGCGTACTATTCCAAACAAACGACCAAGCAACACACAAATGTTGTTGCGAGCAAGAGCTACTCTTTGAATCTTCCAAAAAATCACAATCTTAACGCTATGATGGGATCCGATCGCATGTTGTACATATCGCGATCTGTGCTAAGTCAGGATCTGTACGTTTAGAGATTCGCATTTTTTTGCAACCACTCACAACAATCCGTATGTACGATATTGGAAGGCATAGCGAGTGCGCTCATCAAGGACTTTCTTTTTATCTTGCTTTTTTAAGATTGTGGTAACTCGTCACTCTCGGAGATCTCCCCACATAACTGTAACAGAGCAGAGAGTATCGCTTGCTAGGGCGATTTGAATGTGTCCTACGGTTGGTCGCTCCCTGTTCAAAAGTCGCTAGAAGAGATTTTTTTCCATCCCTGCATAGGACACTGCTGTTAAATGCGCAAGCAGTGAGTGATTCGCGCAAGCAAAATGAGTGACCAATTTTGTCTCTTTGGCAGCACGGCTTAAAGAATACTTGCAAGCAATTTTGGCTCACGTCTAACTTGTTATACTCATAATTGGGAAATTTAAAGTTAATAATTGCATAATTTGAGTTAGCAAATAAAGTTATAATGTAAAAATTCGCTGATAATCTACATAACATAAACATGCAAGGGAACAAACATGTCATATTCTTAAACTTAAACGTTGTTTATGTAAAAAAAGCTCCTCAATACTCTGGTGACCATTTTATTCCATAAATTAAATAAAAATTTTGAATGCGTATGAAAGCATCTGATATAAAACTTCAGCATTCGTGATCTTTTTTTATTTATATCACAACATTTTGAAATTTAAATCAAACGTTTGCTTAAAGAAACAAAATACAGCTCTAACTCATCAAAAGTATATTAAAGTAAGGATTCTGGTAATAAAAACTTGTTCCATAGTTTCTACCGAAGTGTATGCGTACAAAAAAATTCGTTCAACAAAATCTCGTGGACAAATTAGGGAAAGGAAGGTGTATGGAAATGTCCACGCTTGTCCACGGAGAGAGGGGAGGGGTTTTGGTCATGTCCACTTGGACTTATTTACTTCCAAAATATTTTCTAAGGGTGGATAAATATTAACATGTTTAAATCAAAATCTTATATTGCAAAGCTTTCCAGTTTCAGTTTAAACAACTAGTAGCTACTAGAAGGCAAATATAAGATATGAAAGTTTAGAAATTTAAAATTTTTAAAGTTATTTTATATCAGGAAATTCTTTTTTGTTTTTTTTTTTTCAATATCAACCATTTCAACAACAAAAAGGCAAGAAGAAGTGTTTTCTAACAGTCAAATTAGATTTAGAAAATAAAAACCATCTCAAATCTGTCCACGTGGACATCCGGGGAGGAGGGTAGGGGTTTGCCAAATGTCCACGCTTGTCCACGTTGGGGGAGAAGGGGGTAAAAAATTTCTGTTTTCTGTCCACGTGATATCTGAATGGCCCCTAATGATCTTTTGGATTCTGAAAAAATAGTACCCAGAATCTTCCCATACCACATGAGTTTTAAGAAATTTCCATGTAAATCTATATATGTATGTCGAAATTTTCAATTGTACACTTTACAAGATTTATTTAAAAAGTTTGTTCAACAATGCTGCACTATGCAATAGGTATGTGTTTTTGTTGAAGATCCTTGACACAAAACTTTGAACTCAAAATTTTCCCTCACCCTGTAAATTTTCCGAAATTTCCATGTAAGTGTATATATTTCAAAATTTTGTATTTTTTACTATACCAACTCAATTTAAAAAAAATCTTGTACAAAACTAAATACTTGTAACAAAACGTAGTACTCAGAATTTTCCCGTGGACCCGTGAATTTTCCGGAATTTCCATTGTATGTAACATTCTTCTTGAGGCTGTTTTTGATTTTTCATTTAAGAAATTTAATTTGAAAAGATTGTTCAAGAAAAACAAATGCGGCACTAAGCCACTATACTAGGTATGTGGGTTTTGATACTAGAAACAAAACGTAGTACTTAGAATTTTCCCTTACCCCGTGAATTCTCCGGAATTTCCACATCAGTGCATATATGTCGAAATATTAACTTTTTCACTATATGAACTTAATTTGAAAAGTTTGTTCAACAAAAACAAATGCGGCACTAAGCCACTATACTAGGTATGTGGGTTTTGATACTAGAAACAAAACGTAGTACTCAGAATTTTCCCTTACCCCGTGAATTCTCCGGAATTTCCACATAAGTGCATATATGTCGAAATATTGACTTTTTCACTATATTGACTGAATTTGAAAAGTTTGTTGAACAAAACCAAATGCAGCACTAAGCCACTATAGATACTAGATGTGTTGGTTTTGATTCTAGAAAAAAAAATCTAGTACTAAGTTTTTCTCTTGGCCTCGTGAATTTCCCGAAATTTCTCAATAAGTGCATATTGAACGAAATGTTAGATTTTCAATATTCCATCATAATTTGAAAAGCCTGTTCAACAACAAAATTCGCAGTAAGCAACTGTGTTGATGTTGAATCTTTTAAGATAACGTTGATATCAGAATTTTCCCTTAACCTGAAAGTTTCCCGAAATTTCCCCAAAGGTGGGCGGAATTTTTTGATTTTCCCATGCCGCGACGCTCGAGGAACTCAGGGTGAGTGGTGTTTGTTGATTGAGCAGGCTAAAGCCTAGTCCACACTAAGAAACTTGAACTGCGATTTTTGTTATGAGACGAACTTTGTTGTCTGTTGTTGTTGTTGGAAACCTGAGACGGTCTCAGTGTCTCCCGAATAAAATGGGAGACGCTGAGACCGTCTCGAGACGAACCGTCTCCTAGTGTGGACTAGGCTTAAGAGAGCGTTAACTGTCTCTCAATTGTCTCTTTTCGCTTTCTTGAACGCAAGTGGTTCATTCTTTGCTAATGTTTGTTTACTTTTCCAAAATGTCAATAAATGAATTATTCTCCAAAATTTGATCTGCGGTGGCAGCGATCAACCTGTATACATATCTCGGGTGGCGATGGAAATTGGAAATCCCGTGCTCAGTGTTAGTAAAAGTTTTTTTTTGTAAACATTTAACCATGACAATTCGTGACGTCAGTTGCATTTTCTAACAAACAACCATCATCGCTGTACCAGCGAAAACTAGAGAAAATAAACATCCTGGCAAGTGACGTAGGGTTTGTTTACCTTTTTACTTTTTGAATAACGAGTTATGTAATAGTCCCAAGTAAAACCGATAGCTTAATTGGACTCTTCAAGCCTCTTATAAAACCAAAGCTTTATCTAGTAGCCTGCTATAAAACTTAAAATGTTACTTGGGGTGTGCGTGTTTGTTCATCACCTTCTTTGTATCACATTGGGCAGCGATGCCTGGTCGTTTTGTCAAAATCAGGACAACATGAAGAAAAAATCCGAGGAATATTTAACCTTCGAAAGCTGTTCGGGTCAATATGACCCGAAGCTGAAAGTTAATGACTTGGTCATCCACTTCCTGCCAGCTCAACTCAAATACTCACGTTCTCAGGGTCGGCGCACGTTCTCAGGGAGGACGGAAACGACCAATCGCTGCTTACAAAGCGGACAACACAATAAAGCAAGACAAATTACAGGGCTCATTAAACACTAAATTTACAAGAAGATAATTACGATTTTGACATTTATTTTTTTAACTTGCCATTTTTATGCCTTCACCGGGGTCTCCCGTCCACAGTCTCGATGGCCATCGTTCGCTTCGTTTTCCGGGAGTAGCTATCCGATTTCCTCTGAATTCAGCCCTGATGTGAAACCGGGCTGCGTTCGCTGAACTCTGCTGCTATGGGCCAACCACGCTACGAATAATGTTGACCCGGAGCTGGTAGTCGAACCACGGCTATGAGGATGTGCGCCGTGACTCGTCTGGTGTATTCCGGCCTAACCGGAGATTTTCAAACAGTGGCGTCGTTTCGGAGCTGCTTTAAATGGGGTAAGCAGTGCGGTCGGGATATGTAGTACCTGGCAAAGCGTGCGGAAACAACGGAACGCTTTCCAAGACGGATGGGGATTGAACCGTGCACAAACAGCGAACACAAATTGACGGCGTGTTAAGCTGCACCTCACACAATCCTGTCCCACTACAGTGGTTATCGCACAGGACTTTTAGTTCACACGGTTCGCTCCCTTTTCTTCGGCTCACCCGGCCGGACACTCCGCACAAACTCCGAACGGTAGATCGCGTTATCGGTGAGGGTTTTAATTTTATAAAAATAGATGTTATTCGTTTCCTGATCCCGATACAAGTGAACGAGACATCCGCCGCCGTTCACGCATCAACCTCCAGATTCCCGCTCTTTTCTCTCGGGTGTCTGGATCCGGTGTCATAAATGCCAAATGACACCTGTCATTTGACGTTCAACCTCGATTAGGGCATATTGGACAAGCTAACTTTTTTTATAGCTATATTTAAATTTAAATTTACAAATAATGAGCCAAAACCAAACAAAATAAAAAACAAGACCGCGTAAACCAAACAAAAATCTGTATTGCTCCATTGAATTGGTACCGAATGCAAACATTGTTTGGATCGGTAACAATCCTCCCCTAGATCGGCCAGGAAAAATTTCTAGTGAAATTTCAAATGAAATTTCAGGAGAAATTTTTCCGTGCAATGTCTCTTTCGATCAATTCCAAATTAAACTGTTTCCATCCATCTGCCTTGAAACCGGACCCAAATATTTTTTTTCAAAATTTCTGATTGAACCATCTTGTGTCCCCATTAAGCATCTCTTGCTGTCGTTCAAGCATTTCATTAGATTTTCCTTTTGAGAAAATCCCCGTTACATTGCTTGGCCTCCAGGAAAACATAATCTTTACTTTCCTAGACTTGTATTAATTGCATTAAACTCCTCCATTCTGTACAGAGGAAAACCTAATACCCTAATTCTATATTCATTCATCATCATTCACTCACTATCCTCAATCATTGGACGCGTCCTCCATAACATTCATACTAACACTCACGCGTATCAATCATTCTATAAACTACACTCAACTTAATTTAATTCTAAAGACAAAATACGACACTGCCTTTTAAGAAAAAAAAAGGAAAATAGAAAGGCTCAATCGCCTTGGGTTGAAAATGACCGAAACGTGTTTATAATCAAGGATTGTGCGGGGTCATAGGGCATCAATGTTGTGAAACAACTCCGCTCAAATTTGGCGCATGGCTCAGGATCGAGCCACCGTGTACTGACCATCAGCGTCGCGTTGACTCCGGTCTCCAGCGCAGCCCCCTTGAGTTATAAACACGCTCGGTCGAACAACTGGCACACGATTGACCTGCCAATTTATCCAGTATCATTTGCCATTAAATACTTTAATGGAAACTTTTCTATCTCAACTATACAACTTTTGTCACACTTTTATTCGAAAACTTTTGTTACGAAAAAAATGGACTACTAAACCCACGTCACGGTTGTATGGGGATGTGAGCAGCAGTGTTAGGCCACGTCTAAATGAAACGGACCATTACGAATGTAAACACGGGAAACTGTCATTCGGTTTTTTCTGAACGACAACAAAAGTGAACGGGAATTTGAACAAGTAATTTGCCTTATTTAGCGACTAATCATTTCCTTTTTAATGCTTTTTCGAGTTTTTAGATGGTATCCGAAAACGAAGGGACGGGAGAGCAATGATTCCTGGTCGTATTCGAGCGAATTTACGGTATTCTAGCTGGTTTTCTGGAGGAGAGGGTAAGTATGAATGTAAACCGACACGGGAATCAGAATAGCTTAATTTGTTGTTATTTTTTCAGATTCTGTCCGGAACTGGTGGAGCGATTTTCGGCTAGAAGACATCTGTGTTAGGACTGTGGTCAAGATCACTTCGAGGGCCCTGTACAGCTACATTCTCCCGGGTGTGATGGTGAGTACCTATAAAATTAAAAAAAGTGTTCCATACTGGAGGTCGATTTTCTTTTAGGTTTTCTTCATTCTTTCACTCGACTCCTACGCAAAACGATGGAAAAAAAATACCTGTTTTCGGATTTTCGGCGCAAGTGGAAATTTAAGGGAACAAGACTGGGCCTGCTGATACTTAGGAAAGAGGAATACTGGAGGGATAGTGCTTGTGCCAAAAGATGGAACAATAAACTACCCTGGTTTGAGGTGGGCCGCGGGCCACACCCCCAGGGGTTTACCGTTGGTATCCTCGAGCTCGTAGGACGAGGTACCGATTCGCCTTAATATTCGCGCAGGCAGAAACACAGGGCCGTACTTGGCGTTATATTTTTCCGCGGCATTAGATTGCTTGGTGTTCCTTTTGTAAACCAGTTGGCCGACTTCGAATGGTTTGGCCTTTGTACGAATTCGGAGATTGTATCTCTGTTTCCCGGCTTCATGGGCCTTTTTCAGATTAATCCGAACTAGGTCGTAAATTTTTGGAAAAAGCTCCTTTTTATTATCGATCGTTTGATCGATATCGGTTTGGTCAGCACTATTGACCCATCGGTGGTCAGACCCTTTTGTGAAGGCCTCGTGGCCGTGATTTATAAAGAACGGGGTCAATTCGGTCGATGAATGGCGGGTCGTGTTAAGGACGGTCTCGATTTCGGAAAGTTTACTGTCCCAGAGTCTCTGATCTTCTCGGACATAAGTTCGGATTGCGGCATTGATTGTCCTATTCACCCTCTCAACCGGATTCGCCTGAGAGTGGTATCTAGAGTTCAACCAATGCCTCACTCCGAACTTTCCGAGAAAATCTTTGAACTGTTGGGACAGAAACACGGACGCGTTGTCAGAAATTAGTGTTTCCGGCGTGGAATATCGGAAGAACCATTGGTCTCTGAGGTAGGTACACAGTGAAGTACTGTCTATTTTCCTTACTGGTATCAGCATACACCACTTACTGAATAGGTCAGTGGTCACCAGTATGTGCTGATTTCCTTTCTTGCTTCGCGGGAGCGGCCCTATATAATCTACCGCGATGATTTGCCAAGGGTGAGTGGTAAGTTTCTGGTCCCCCATGGTCGGTACGACTGGGACCGATGCAGGTTTTGTTTCTTTACATGTGGTACACGCTTTGATGTATTCCCGGATTTCTTTGGTCATTTTTGGCCAGTAATATTTTAACTTGACCTTAGCTAACATTTTATCTGTTCCAAGATGCATTGATTCGTCGTGACATTCCCTAAGAACCAAAGCGCGTTTTTCCGGAGGAACTACCCATTTCCACTCGAACCGATGATCGTAGGGAAGGTTTGGGGTGGACACAAATTTGTAAAGAAGTCCATCCTTCACCTGGAAATCTACGTATTCGTCTGGCTGATCCATAACCTTCTCCCTCAGGTCGTCATACCACGTTGAGACTGTTTCGGCGGACACTGCAGCAACACACCTTGATAACGCATCGGCAACCACGTTGTCCTTGCCTTTCCGGTGCTTGATGGTTATGTCGTATTGCTGCAGGGCTAAACTCCAACGACTACAACGTGATGCGGTCTTCCATTTAGTACGAAGGATATGGGTCAGAGCAGACGAATCCGTGACCAAGGTGAAGTGTGATCCTTCTATGTACCCCCGAAAAGCTTCGATGGACAAGAGAGCGGCCAAAGTTTCTTTTTCACAAGCATGGTAGTTCCTTTGAGGAGTACTTAGCTTGTGCGAAAAATAAGCTATGACCCTCTCCTGGCCATCTTGGCTTTGCGTTAGTACGCCAGCGACGGCTACGTCACTGGCATCGGTTTGAATGATAAATTCTTTATCAAAGTCTGGGCTAACGAGTATGGGTGAAGTGATCAATTTTTCTTTTATGGAACAGAATGCCTCTTCTGCCTGGTCCGACCAGGTTATGGTTTTGCCTTTGGTTTTCAGTAAGTCTGTCAACGGGGCCGTAGTACCACTGAAATCTTCGATGAAACGGCGATAATAGTTAGCCATTCCTAGGAACCTGCGCAATTTGGTGACTGTTGTTGGACGTTCGTACTCCACGATGGGTCGGATTTTATCTGGGTTTGCGCGCAAACCATCAATTGATAGTAGGTATCCTAGGAACGGTAACTCGTTTACACCGAAGTGGGATTTGTCCAGGTTAATGGAGAGATTGGCCCTTCTAAGTCTTTTGGCTATCTCGGCTAATAGTTGCAGATGGTGTTCCAGTGTCTCACTTACTACAACTATGTCGTCAAGATAGACAAAGACAAACGGTTCCAATTCTCCATTACCTAACACGAAATCCATGGTTCTAGCGAGCCGACTAGGACTATTAACTAATCCATACGGACATCGAGTGAACCTGTACATTCCTGATCCTTGAATGCTGAAGGCCGTATAGTTTCTAGATTTGGGTTCTAAGGGGATTTGGAGGAAAGCCTCCGACAAATCTATAGTACTTAAGTACCTAGCTTTAGGTAGTTGCCCTAATATCCTTCCAGGATGAGGTAGCGGATATGCATCTCGAACGGTTCGCTCGTTCAACTTACGAGCGTCGAGGCAGAGTCTGACTTTTCCGGAAGGCTTGATTACAGGAACCACCGGCAGCGACCAGTCCGACTGACAACGTTCGATGATTCCTATATCTAGCATCCGGTTGATCTCCTCTACCACTTTCTCTCGTATTTTTGGGGACATTGTATACGGGTACTGTCTAACGGGTGGCTTAGCTTTCCATTCTTCTGCTATTTCAATGGAGTGTTGCGCTAGCGGGGTGATTGGTAAGTAACCAGGTTTGGCCACTTGGAATGTGCGTTTAATTTCTTCTAGCTTTTCGGTTTCTTCAGGGGTAAGTATATATTCAGGGGTTCTAGGTTCAGTGCCACTCTCTTCATGCAGAAGGGCACACTGCACCTGAGGATAAATGTTAAATTTAGACCAAAATGTCATTCCTAAGAGACAATCAATCAGCAAATCTTTTATGACAAGTGTAGGAACTATTTTAATTTCATTTTGAAAACGGTAAGGAATGAAAATTTCTCCTAAAATGGATAATTTACCCCCATCGGCCGATCTTAATTCCATCTTCTTCTGCAAAGCGTGCAATTTTGCATTACGCAAACGCGTGTGTAACGTATCACTAATTAAAGTCTGATTGCTACCGGAATCGAGCAAACCCTTGATGCGTATATCGTGAATAAACACCCAGGCGTATGGACGATTATCGCCTGAGTTTTGAATAGTTATTTCTAGTGTTTCGGATGTCTCGTTTGAATACCAATCTGGGTGAACTGGTTCGCAGTTGAGTAAACTTAGTTCAGGTGTGGGGGAGTTTACGCGAGGTCTTTCGACTCTCGGCGCTTTTCGAGTGTCGGACGACCGTTTTTTTGGCAGTACGGACAGTTCTGTGTGTCGAAGCCTTTGAAGCCACAGATGAAACAAATTAGACCGTTGAGCGATCGACATTCTTCCACCTGATGATTGACCTGTCGGCAATTCAGACACACGTTAGCGGGTGGCGGTGTGAAACCATCAACAAGGTAGTCGATTGTTCGACGCGGTCGCGACGGACCAGGTTGGTTCTCGGGCGTAGGAGTTTTCTTCGGTTCAGAAACGGATCTAGCGTTACCGGAATTCTTTTTAAAGGGGTAATTTTCGTGGGATGTGTTTTTAGGTTTATCGCGCCAGTTTTCATTTCGATTTTGATTGGATCGTGGGTATCGTGAATGTTCGGATCGTGAGTTTACCGGGTTGTTTTGTGTTACTAAATTAACGGCACGTTCTGGGGCGAATACTTGGTTATACATTGCGAAGTTTGAAGAGTCGATAATGTGGCCTGCTTCAATTAGCTGCGGTAGATTAAAAATCGGTTGCCACAAAAGTGATTTCTTGTAATCGTTCCTAAGATTGCGCTTTACAATATCGAGCTTTTCGCGATCTTCCATAGGATGCATCATGCTTCGGAACATTTTGTCCATTGCAAAATAGTAATCTTGGAAGGTTTCATTTCTTTGTTGCCTCCTTTGATATATTTGAAACCGAAGAAGGGCATCTAGTTCCGGATGGGCAAAATTACGTTTCAACTCCCATACTAGATGATGCCAATTCATTAAACGACCGGGGTAAGGATGTCTCATGCTCATATACCAGCTTTTAGCTGGTCCCTCAAACAAATGAAACGCCGAATCGAACAGTTCTTGTTCAGACACGCGTTCTGAGAGCGCCAATTGCTCAACTAATGCTAAAAACTCGTTTAATTTTGTACCTCGATCTGTACCGGAGTATTTTTCAATTTTCCATAACGAAACTGGAAGTGTTTTGTGGGCGACCGCGACATTTCGGTCGGGTAGATGCATGCAAGGTGGAACATTATAAGGTGGGTATAGGTTCGGATATGATACTGACGGATGTATATTCTGTGGTGGAACCGGAAACGAGACTTGCGGCATAGCTGTGGTTTGAGAAAACGTGGGTGGAGATTGGCTGAATGAATTTGGCCACTGTGACATTGTCACCTGATACGAGGCAAGCGTAGTGGGTTCGAAAAGGGCTTGGCCGCGCGAATATGGTAAGTTGGGCCATGCATTCGGCATACTTTGGGGTGTAATAGAGGTGGGTACTTTAGTAGGTATCAATGACATCGAATTTCCGTTAATTGACGATCGGTTGAACCACGGCTGGGTGAAAGGGTATGGTGTGGGATCTCTAACACTGTCATAACTGACATATTCTGTTAATTTGTAAGGGTATGGGGTCGTAGTAGGATTTATCGATGGGCGCGGTACGCTTGAAACAGGATTATAATCCGAAGTAATCGCGGGGGTGGTTATTGGCCTAGCATATTGATTGGTCACGACAGTACACTCGACGGTGACGTCAGTGAGCCTCGGAATTGTTCCGGTATAAGGTTCATTACTTGTATTTTGGTTGATCAACGGATTTGTTACGGTTGTTTTTTCTAAATTGGTTCGTTCATTCAAGGATGTTTTACTGCGAAGTTGGATAAGTTCCTTTTCAAGTGCAATTAACGAATCGCGAAAGATATTAACATCAGGTTTTTCAAGATCTGTCGAAATGAGACCCATTCTCTTCAGACATTCAATGGCTTCTTGTTCCGGCGATGAGTTACCTCTTTCTCCCTCTTCAGCCTTGTCGAATAACTCATCAACTATATCCTGAATCGGAGTGGTATCTGGGATATTTGAAGGGAAATATTTATCTAAATGGTCGCAAACACGGGTTAAGAGTTTACCAGCTTCTTCATTAATCGGGGCCAAAGCATTACTTCCTAAAACGGCCAACCGATTAGCTAAGTGCAGTAATGTATGTTTCACTTTAGGAGCAACTCTATTAGAATTCAAAACGGATTGTTCTAAATAAATGACTCTATCTCGACAAACACTTATTTCCTCCTCTGGAGTACTCGGTACGATCATTTCCGGTGTACCTCTTTCTCTTTCCTGCCTCAATAAATCTCTTAAAATCCGTCGACGTCTGGTCAAGGATCGATCACCAGTAACTTCTACACTTCTCATTATCAACTCTGAATCTAAATCATTCCCTTCAAGCAATTCAGGGCGCAATTCTTGGTATCGGTTTTCGAATCTTTGTCTCAATCCTGTAGCATTTGTCGCCATTTCGGACGCCCAAGTACTAAAAAAACTGAGCAGAATAGAAAATTTTAATGAAAAATAATACAAATTAAGAAAGTTAAGATCCTGTAATACTGTTATGAAAAGTAATTAGGCGAAGTACTGAACGCAGAAATACTTAAATGGTTCTCCAATCTGGTTAAATCAGAATCTCCCAGCCCCCCTTACTGGTCAAACGGTTTCTTAGCAGACTTTTGGAAACAGCTGAAAATGAAATTGACTTAATCAAGACAAGCGACAGTTGGTCTTGAGTCTCCCTGAGGAACGTTGGAAAAAATATTCTGGCCAAAGACTAGAATATTTTTTCCTTTTCGATGGATCGCCAATTGAAAGTTAATGACTTGGTCATCCACTTCCTGCCAGCTCAACTCAAATACTCACGTTCTCAGGGTCGGCGCACGTTCTCAGGGAGGACGGAAACGACCAATCGCTGCTTACAAAGCGGACAACACAATAAAGCAAGACAAATTACAGGGCTCATTAAACACTAAATTTACAAGAAGATAATTACGATTTTGACATTTATTTTTTTAACTTGCCATTTTTATGCCTTCACCGGGGTCTCCCGTCCACAGTCTCGATGGCCATCGTTCGCTTCGTTTTCCGGGAGTAGCTATCCGATTTCCTCTGAATTCAGCCCTGATGTGAAACCGGGCTGCGTTCGCTGAACTCTGCTGCTATGGGCCAACCACGCTACGAATAATGTTGACCCGGAGCTGGTAGTCGAACCACGGCTATGAGGATGTGCGCCGTGACTCGTCTGGTGTATTCCGGCCTAACCGGAGATTTTCAAACAGTGGCGTCGTTTCGGAGCTGCTTTAAATGGGGTAAGCAGTGCGGTCGGGATATGTAGTACCTGGCAAAGCGTGCGGAAACAACGGAACGCTTTCCAAGACGGATGGGGATTGAACCGTGCACAAACAGCGAACACAAATTGACGGCGTGTTAAGCTGCACCTCACACAATCCTGTCCCACTACAGTGGTTATCGCACAGGACTTTTAGTTCACACGGTTCGCTCCCTTTTCTTCGGCTCACCCGGCCGGACACTCCGCACAAACTCCGAACGGTAGATCGCGTTATCGGTGAGGGTTTTAATTTTATAAAAATAGATGTTATTCGTTTCCTGATCCCGATACAAGTGAACGAGACATCCGCCGCCGTTCACGCATCAACCTCCAGATTCCCGCTCTTTTCTCTCGGGTGTCTGGATCCGGTGTCATAAATGCCAAATGACACCTGTCATTTGACGTTCAACCTCGATTAGGGCATATTGGACAAGCTAACTTTTTTTATAGCTATATTTAAATTTAAATTTACAAATAATGAGCCAAAACCAAACAAAATAAAAAACAAGACCGCGTAAACCAAACAAAAATCTGTATTGCTCCATTGAATTGGTACCGAATGCAAACATTGTTTGGATCGGTAACAAAGCACACATTTAAAACATCTTTATCATCATTCCATTATACTGAAGAACTCGGAATTTCGTCAGACCAAATACGTTCTATGAAAATAATGATCAACATAACGACAAAAAATTGAAATTCGAGAAAATCGGTTCATTGGAAAATGAATTTGGATGTCGTTTTTTTTTTCAACCGGAAGATCTGAGATAGCAATCAAAACTTTCATTGGACCCCAACATATCTATACATTGTTTGATAGATGGATTCTTGACGATTTCAATCATTAATGAAACACTTAAATACAGAAATGCTGTAAAAAGTTATGAGTATTTTAAAAATAAAATTGATTTCTCGGACTTTTTACTTTCTTAACCAGTTTCTGATAACCTGGTAATACATATCGACTAGCTTCAAGATGACATTGCATTCATGATTCAATAATAAAATAAAAAAAATTATTATGCAATCTTCAAAGCACCAAAACATTTCATAACATAGTGCAATAAAGACCTTACAACACAAAAAAAAAATCAATTCATTTGAATGCTTTTTTTAATTTTTGCCATTTCCATGTCTAAAAGCGTATTTTTTCACAATACCGTTAAACAGGCATCATTAGGCAACATTTGTATATCACAGCTCTAATTCATTTTTTATTTCAATAATAATGCAATCGAGTTGTCATTTAATGGTTACAAAATGATGATGACATAATCATTAACATCTTAAGCTAGTTTTTAAGTTCTCATAGAAAATTTAAAAAATCGAGAAAAAGATAAAGAAATTTAAACATTTTTCGATGCCGTATTAAACTTTACCCGTATGAGAATTGGCCTAATGATATCATCAACAAACTTTTTATTGGTTGTATTATCCATTACTAACACTGTTGGTGTAAAAATATTTGTCAGACAGTCACCAATATTTAAAAAAAAAAGTTTTAATTCACTTACCAGTCTGGGCGAAGATGCAAACAAATTCAAATCAAATGGTAAAGTGTCGTAAATAAAAAAAAAATTGATTCATGGACATATGATTGTTTACCATCACGCGTTTGTTAACATAAAAATTCCAACCATTCAAAAATTTATTTTTATGATTTCAGCTAGTAGAACTAATTGTAGTACAGACTCCGTTCTTTTTTGGCAACATGCCCAAACATTTTGTCTTGCCAAAATCGAACGGTTTTTTTTTTATTAATTTTTTTTTCTTTTATTTTTACAAAATAACTATTTTTATTATCATAAACATTATTTTTAGTCAATTTCCGACCATTTTTAGTAGTTTTTTATTATTTTTTCTCATGTTTTTGATGCATTTGGCACTATTCTTGTTTAGTTTAAAATCTTTTTGTGTTTTGCCTTATTCACTGTTTTTGTTCTTCTTCATCATTTTTCAGTTGTTTTTTTTTGTAAGTTTTAGTCTTTTGTTTGTATTTGTTTTTAATTTTTTTGAGGAATTTATCATTTGTAATTTTTCAGTGCTTTATAATTAAAATAAACTTTTGATTTTTTTGTTGTATATTATCACCATTTCAGAACGTAAAAACGTATTTTCGGTGTTTGTCTAAATTATGATGGTGCCGTTATAGCGAATGCTAAAAGGTGATTAGTTGTCAAATAATTTTAAAAAAATTACATCAAATGCAGAAAATTCGGAATACAAATTTCATTCGAATTTCGCTTTTTGGTTCATAATTTCAAAAAAATTATTATCCCAAACTCAGATAAAAAAAATCGTTGTCAAATTCGGAATTCAGATTTTGAACTCAGGTGTAAACGGGGGGATTCAGATCTGGGTTTCGAATAAAAAATTCAGATTCAGATTCAGCTCGAAGTCAAGTTTTATAATCAATCATTTCAATGTGAGAATTTCATCAAGGATACAAATTGCCGGTGATTGCTGTTTCAAAGTGTTAATCTTGGATTCGAAATTTAAATTTTATATTTAATCAGAGTCTTGTTGGAAATATAAACCAGCAGAAACCACAAACAAAAAAAATAAGATAAAATATATTCATTTTGAAGATTTTGTGTTTTTTTTTTCAAATAGATTTGAATTTTAACCTTTTCGAAACGAAGGCTTTTTTGCCACATTCGAGCTCGTAGTACTTCACTTTCAGATATTACTTTCATGTTCTTTGATTTTTATCGAAATCAATTCTTGACATATTTATCCTAATTTCCGGTTTCCATTGGTGTAAGGATATTTTTTCCCTGGCAAAAGTAATCTGACAATGAATGATTGTTCCGAAAAAGGCTCAAAACTCCATTGCTTGGTGCAATAGAATTTTTGAGCCTTTATTCACAGGATTCCAGTTATAAAATCAATGAATTATTATGAATTGTTTTAATGGATCAAAGAACTTGTACTTTATCTTCAATCGAAAATTAAGCTGTAGATATATTTTATTGGTTTTTATAATGCAAATTAAAGACATACATCCTCTTTGCCAATTTTGGCTTTACAGACTGAATAAATAATTCAAAATTCGAACTGCTTAGTTATTCAAAACAATGTTTAAAACTAAAATCTTAAATTTTAATCGAGTTTACAAGAGTAGAAAATGAATCTGGCTTGAACCGCAAACGTCATCTCTCACTTTTATTTCTAAATATTTTGTGGTTAAAAAAATTTAGCTAATTATTTGCTACTTTAAGTACATACAAAAAGTTTTTCGTTAAAATCCTTTTTTTAATCTTATTGAAAATCGTGCATTTCAAGTACTTAAGGTCGAAAGTTAGGATTTAAAATAAATACCCCATTAATATAATAAAATATCTCAAAGCTAAATATTTATAATCTACACATTTTTAATACTCTTTGTGCATGAATTTTTCAAGCAAAACTGTTATAAGAAAAACTTGTCACAAAACCAACGATTCCAACCATTGCCGTAATTCAAGATTTTAAATTGTTTTATTTCATTACTATTCATACTAAGTTTTTTGCCTGTTATGTACAAAAAAGTTGCGCCTTTCAATAGACACCCAATATTAAACGCCCCGATGCAGGCACTTCAATTAAACGCCTAGATGGTTTTTTTTAAACTTTTTCCAGCAACGACGCCGATCGATGCCTCGAGGAACTCGAATTGAGTGACCTGAGTAAAATACGCAAGCAAAGAGAGCTTAATCGGCTCTCGATCTTCTCATTTCCTAAATGTGTAAACAAATCGTTCATTAGTTCATTCATTATCTTCGTTTTGAAAATGTCAATATACTGGCAAAAATATCCATCAAAACTTTCAACTTAAGGAAAAAAAAACTTAACTTTTCATCTTATTTGTATCTAATTATGGAAGGGGAATTTTTAAAAACATAAAACATCAATTTAAGAAAAAAAAACAACCTCATGTATGCAAATTTCCAACTAGAAGTAGCTCATATAAATTTTCACTGAAACATTCTTAACACGGAATAGTTTGTTAAGGTTTTAATATTTTATTTCCACTGAATAATTTACACTTTTTCGAAAGCGTACTGCTTTTAACTAGGTTTATCACATTTTAAATAATTTAATCTTTTCTTTGGTGGCATTTTTGGTTCTATGCTCCGGACCTTCAAGAAGTGTGTTTTTCTCATTTAAAACTAAACACAGGATTCTACCATTCATTGCCGCTAATTCCTAAGTTTGGGTCGATTATTTTCGGCTGCAGCGGTGCCCTAGGAGCCGGATCGATGATCGAGGTTATTGCAACAGGCTAGAATTAAAATGATAGTAGATAAGAATTTTGAGCGGAAGAAACACTATCCAAATGCAAACAATATTCACTTACCTCAGCAGAAACCTCTTGAAGACCGCAAATAACAGTCTTTTATGCACTCTAGCGCTCGGCATCTCATCCAACTCATGGCAAACATAAGATGTAGGCATATTTTATTGACAATTAAATATTCTTTGAAAGTTGCTACAAAAATCTTTTTAACTCTTCCAATAAAATCATCCAATTGATGAACTCGAAGAGCCCAAACAAAGTATGACAGCTCAGATGAACAGATTGCAGCAGTGAATAATATTCACTGAAAGTAATGCTCATGTTGAAATTTTATGTTTCACAACGAGGATGAATATATAATAAACGGAGAAATACTTATTTAATGAAAATTTATGAGTAAAAAAGATGCTTAAATAATGTAAACTTTGTAACAGGTTTTACAGGATACAAAAACGAATTTAATTTATTCTAACAATGTATTCATAAAAGTACGCAAATGAATCTGAATACAACTTTTTTGTTAAACATTATGTAAATCTTAAAATAGACAAAAAAAAAATCAATCTTTCTATAACATAAGAGTTAAGTATGATAACTAAAAAATTTAAGGATATTGATACCTAAATTCAAAGATCCAAAGTTCTTTAATTCTTTTCACACTTTTCCCTGGAATTGAAATTGAAATTAAAATCGATTAATTGAAACGTTTTGTGATAACAATCCTGGCATTCTGTAATTCTGAAATTTCAAATTCTAAAATTCAAAAATACGAAAATTCAAAAATTCTAAAATTCCGAGATTCTAAAATTCTAAGACTCCAAAATTCTAAAATTCTAAAATTCTAAAATTCTAAAATTCTAAAATTCTAAAATTCTAAAATTCTAAAATTCTAAAATTCTAAAATTCTAAAATTCTAAAATTCTAAAATTCTAAAATTCTAAAATTCTAAAATTCTAAAATTCTAAAATTCTAAAATTCTAAAATTCTAAAATTCTAAAATTCTAAAATTCTAAAATTCTAAAATTCTAAAATTCTAAAATTCTAAAATTCTAAAATTCTAAAATTCTAAAATTCTAAAATTCTAAAATTCTAAAATTCTAAAATTCTAAAATTCTAAAATTCTAAAATTCTAAAATTCTAAAATTCTAAAATTCTAAAATTCTAAAATTCTAAAATTCTAAAATTCTAAAATTCTAAAATTCTAAAATTCTAAAATTCTAAAATTCTAAAATTCTAAAATTCTAAAATTCTAAAATTCTAAAATTCTAAAATTCAAAAATTCAAAAATTCTAAAATTCAAAAATTCAAAAATTCTAAAATTCTAAAATTCTAAAATTCTAAAATTCTAAAATTCTAAAATTCTAAAATTCTAAAATTCTAAAATTCTAAAATTCTAAAATTCTAAAATTCTAAAATTCTAAAATTCTAAAATTCTAAAATTCTAAAATTCTAAAATTCTAAAATTCTAAAATTCTAAAATTCTAAAATTCTAAAATTCTAAAATTCTAAAATTCTAAAATTCTAAAATTCTAAAATTCTAAAATTCTAAAATTTCAAAATTCTAAAATTCTAAAATTCTAAAATTCTAAAATTCTAAAATTCTAAAATTCTAAAATTCTAAAATTCTAAAATTCTAAAATTCTAAAATTCTAAAATTCTAAAATTCTTTAATTCTAAAATTCTAAAATTCTAAAATTCTAAAATTCTAAAATTCTAAAATTCTAAAATTCTAAAATTCTAAAATTCTAAAATTCTAAAATTCTAAAATTCTAAAATTCTAAAATTCAAAAATTCAAAAATTCAAAACTTCTAAAATTCTAAAATTCTAAAATTCTAAAATTCTAAAATTCTAAAATTCTAAAATTCTAAAATTCTAAAATTCTAAAATTCTAAAATTCTAAAATTCTAAAATTCTAAAATTCTAAAATTCTAAAATTCTAAAATTCTAAAATTCTAAAATTCTAAAATTCTAAAATTCTAAAATTCTAAAATTCTAAAATTCTAAAATTCTAAAATTCTAAAATTCCAAAATTCTAAAATTCTCAAATTCTAAAATTCTAAAATTCTAAAATTCTAAAATTCTAAAATTCTAAAATTCTAAAATTCTAAAATTCTAAAATTCTAAAATTCTAAAATTCTAAAATTCTAAAATTCTAAAATTCTAAAATTCTAAAATTCTAAAATTCTAAAATTCTAAAATTTTAAAATTCTTAAATTCTAAAATTCTAAAATTCTAAAATTCTAAAATTCTAAAATTCTAAAATTCTAAAATTCTAAAATTCTATAATTCTAAAATTCTAAAATTCTAAAATTCTAAAATTCTAGAATTCTATAATTCTAAAATTCTAAAATTCTAAAACTCTAAAATTCTAAAATTCTAAAATTCTAAAATTCTAAAATTCTAAAATTCTAAAATTCTAAAATTCTAAAATTCTAAAATTCTAAAATTCTAAAATTCTAAAATTCTAAAATTCTAAAATTCTAAAATTCTAAAATTCTAAAATTCTAAAATTCTAAAATTCTAAAATTCTAAAATTCTAAAATTCTAAAATTCTAAAATTCTAAAATTCTAAAATTCTAAAATTCTAAAATTCTAAAATTCTAAAATTCTAAAATTCTAAAATTCTAAAATTCTAAAATTCTAAAATTCTAAAATTCTAAAATTCTAAAATTCTAAAATTCTAAAATTCTAAAATTCTAAAATTCTAAAATTCTAAAATTCTAAAATTCTAAAATTCTAAAATTCTAAAATTCTAAAATTCTAAAATTCTAAAATTCTAAAATTCTAAAACTCTAAAATTCTAAAATTCTAAAATTCTAAAATTCTAAAATTCTAAAATTCTAAAATTCTAAAATTCTTAAATTCTTAAATTCTTAAATTCTTAAATTCTAAAATTCTATAATTCTAAAATCCTAATATTCGAATATTCGAAAAATCTAAAATTCTAAAATACTTAACTAAAATTATTCTAAAATTGTTAAGACAAAAGACAAAAGACAAAAGACAAAAGACAAAAGACAAAAGACCAAAGACAAAAGACAAAAGACAAAAGACAAAAGACAAAAGACAAAAGACAAAAGACAAAAGACAAAAGACAAAAGACAAAAGACAAAAGACAAAAGACAAAAGACAAAAGACAACAGACAAAAGACAAAAGACAAAAGACAAAAGACAAAAGACAAAAGACAAAAGACAAAAGACAAAAGACAAAAGACAAAAGACAAAAGACAAAAGACAAAAGACAAAAGACAAAAGACAAAAGACAAAAGACAAAAGACAAAAGACAAAAGACAAAGACAAAAGACAAAAGACAAAAGACAAAAGACAAAAGACAAAAGACAAAAGACAAAAGACAAAAGACAAAAGACAAAAGACAAAAGACAAAAGACAAAAGACAAAAGACAAAAGACAAAAGACAAAAGACAAAAGACAAAAGACAAAAGACAAAAGACAAAAGACAAAAGACAAAAGACAAAAGACAAAAGACAAAAGACAAAAGACAAAAGACAAAAGACAAAAGACAAAAGACAAAAGACAAAAGACAAAAGACAAAAGACAAAAGACAAAAGACAAAAGACAAAAGACAAAAGACAAAAGACAAAAGACAAAAGACAAAAGACAAAAGACAAAAGACAAAAGACAAAAGACAAAAGACAAAAGACAAAAGACAAAAGACAAAAGACAAAAGACAAAAGACAAAAGACAAAAGACAAAAGACAAAAGACAAAAGACAAAAGACAAAAGACAAAAGACAAAAGACAAAAGACAAAAGACAAAAGACAAAAGACAAAAGACAAAAGACAAAAGACAAAAGACAAAAGACAAAAGACAAAAGACAAAAGACAAAAGACAAAAGACAAAAGACAAAAGACAAAAGACAAAAGACAAAAGACAAAAGACAAAAGACAAAAGACAAAAGACAAAAGACAAAAGACAAAAGACAAAAGACAAAAGACAAAAGACAAAAGACAAAAGACAAAAGACAAAAGACAAAAGACAAAAGACAAAAGACAAAAGACAAAAGACAAAAGACAAAAGACAAAAGACAAAAGACAAAAGACAAAAGACAAAAGACAAAAGACAAAAGACAAAAGACAAAAGACAAAAGACAAAAGACAAAAGACAAAAGACAAAAGACAAAAGACAAAAGACAAAAGACAAAAGACAAAAGACAAAAGACAAAAGACAAAAGACAAAAGACAAAAGACAAAAGACAAAAGACAAAAGACAAAAGACAAAAGACAAAAGACAAAAGACAAAAGACAAAAGACAAAAGACAAAAGACAAAAGACAAAAGACAAAAGACAAAAGACAAAAGACAAAAGACAAAAGACAAAAGACAAAAGACAAAAGACAAAAGACAAAAGACAAAAGACAAAAGACAAAAGACAAAAGACAAAAGACAAAAGACAAAAGACAAAAGACAAAAGACAAAAGACAAAAGACAAAAGACAAAAGACAAAAGACAAAAGACAAAAGACAAAAGACAAAAGACAAAAGACAAAAGACAAAAGACAAAAGACAAAAGACAAAAGACAAAAGACAAAAGACAAAAGACAAAAGACAAAAGACAAAAGACAAAAGACAAAAGACAAAAGACAAAAGACAAAAGACAAAAGACAAAAGACAAAAGACAAAAGACAAAAGACAAAAGACAAAAGACAAAAGACAAAAGACAAAAGACAAAAGACAAAAGACAAAAGACAAAAGACAAAAGACAAAAGACAAAAGACAAAAGACAAAAGACAAAAGACAAAAGACAAAAGACAAAAGACAAAAGACAAAAGACAAAAGACAAAAGACAAAAGACAAAAGACAAAAGACAAAAGACAAAAGACAAAAGACAAAAGACAAAAGACAAAAGACAAAAGACAAAAGACAAAAGACAAAAGACAAAAGACAAAAGACAAAAGACAAAAGACAAAAGACAAAAGACAAAAGACAAAAGACAAAAGACAAAAGACAAAAGACAAAAGACAAAAGACAAAAGACAAAAGACAAAAGACAAAAGACAAAAGACAAAAGACAAAAGACAAAAGACAAAAGACAAAAGACAAAAGACAAAAGACAAAAGACAAAAGACAAAAGACAAAAGACAAAAGACAAAAGACAAAAGACAAAAGACAAAAGACAAAAGACAAAAGACAAAAGACAAAAGACAAAAGACAAAAGACAAAAGACAAAAGACAAAAGACAAAAGACAAAAGACAAAAGACAAAAGACAAAAGACAAAAGACAAAAGACAAAAGACAAAAGACAAAAGACAAAAGACAAAAGACAAAAGACAAAAGACAAAAGACAAAAGACAAAAGACAAAAGACAAAAGACAAAAGACAAAAGACAAAAGACAAAAGACAAAAGACAAAAGACAAAAGACAAAAGACAAAAGACAAAAGACAAAAGACAAAAGACAAAAGACAAAAGACAAAAGACAAAAGACAAAAGACAAAAGACAAAAGACAAAAGACAAAAGACAAAAGACAAAAGACAAAAGACAAAAGACAAAAGACAAAAGACAAAAGACAAAAGACAAAAGACAAAAGACAAAAGACAAAAGACAAAAGACAAAAGACAAAAGACAAAAGACAAAAGACAAAAGACAAAAGACAAAAGACAAAAGACAAAAGACAAAAGACAAAAGACAAAAGACAAAAGACAAAAGACAAAAGACAAAAGACAAAAGACAAAAGACAAAAGACAAAAGACAAAAGACAAAAGACAAAAGACAAAAGACAAAAGACAAAAGACAAAAGACAAAAGACAAAAGACAAAAGACAAAAGACAAAAGACAAAAGACAAAAGACAAAAGACAAAAGACAAAAGACAAAAGACAAAAGACAAAAGACAAAAGACAAAAGACAAAAGACAAAAGACAAAAGACAAAAGACAAAAGACAAAAGACAAAAGACAAAAGACAAAAGACAAAAGACAAAAGACAAAAGACAAAAGACAAAAGACAAAAGACAAAAGACAAAAGACAAAAGACAAAAGACAAAAGACAAAAGACAAAAGACAAAAGACAAAAGACAAAAGACAAAAGACAAAAGACAAAAGACAAAAGACAAAAGACAAAAGACAAAAGACAAAAGACAAAAGACAAAAGACAAAAGACAAAAGACAAAAGACAAAAGACAAAAGACAAAAGACAAAAGACAAAAGACAAAAGACAAAAGACAAAAGACAAAAGACAAAAGACAAAAGACAAAAGACAAAAGACAAAAGACAAAAGACAAAAGACAAAAGACAAAAGACAAAAGACAAAAGACAAAAGACAAAAGACAAAAGACAAAAGACAAAAGACAAAAGACAAAAGACAAAAGACAAAAGACAAAAGACAAAAGACAAAAGACAAAAGACAAAAGACAAAAGACAAAAGACAAAAGACAAAAGACAAAAGACAAAAGACAAAAGACAAAAGACAAAAGACAAAAGACAAAAGACAAAAGACAAAAGACAAAAGACAAAAGACAAAAGACAAAAGACAAAAGACAAAAGACAAAAGACAAAAGACAAAAGACAAAAGACAAAAGACAAAAGACAAAAGACAAAAGACAAAAGACAAAAGACAAAAGACAAAAGACAAAAGACAAAAGACAAAAGACAAAAGACAAAAGACAAAAGACAAAAGACAAAAGACAAAAGACAAAAGACAAAAGACAAAAGACAAAAGACAAAAGACAAAAGACAAAAGACAAAAGACAAAAGACAAAAGACAAAAGACAAAAGACAAAAGACAAAAGACAAAAGACAAAAGACAAAAGACAAAAGACAAAAGACAAAAGACAAAAGACAAAAGACAAAAGACAAAAGACAAAAGACAAAAGACAAAAGACAAAAGACAAAAGACAAAAGACAAAAGACAAAAGACAAAAGACAAAAGACAAAAGACAAAAGACAAAAGACAAAAGACAAAAGACAAAAGACAAAAGACAAAAGACAAAAGACAAAAGACAAAAGACAAAAGACAAAAGACAAAAGACAAAAGACAAAAGACAAAAGACAAAAGACAAAAGACAAAAGACAAAAGACAAAAGACAAAAGACAAAAGACAAAAGACAAAAGACAAAAGACAAAAGACAAAAGACAAAAGACAAAAGACAAAAGACAAAAGACAAAAGACAAAAGACAAAAGACAAAAGACAAAAGACAAAAGACAAAAGACAAAAGACAAAAGACAGAAGAAAAAAGACAAAAGACAAAAGACAAAAGACAAAAGACAAAAGACAATAGAAAACAGAAAACAGAAAACAGAAAACAGAAAACAGAAAACAGAAAACAGAAAACAGAAAACAGAAAACAGAAAACAGAAAACAGAAAACAGAAAACAGAAAACAGAAAACAGAAAACAGAAAACAGAAAACAGAAAACAGAAAACAGAAAACAGAAAACAGAAAACAGAAAACAGAAAACAGAAAACAGAAAACAGAAAACAGAAAACAGAAAACAGAAAACAGAAAACAGAAAACAGAAAACAGAAAACAGAAAACAGAAAACAGAAAACAGAAAACAGAAAACAGAAAACAGAAAACAGAAAACAGAAAACAGAAAACAGAAAACAGAAAACAGAAAACAGAAAACAGAAAACAGAAAACAGAAAACAGAAAACAGAAAACAGAAAACAGAAAACAGAAAACAGAAAACAGAAAACAGAAAACAGAAAACAGAAAACAGAAAACAGAAAACAGAAAACAGAAAACAGAAAACAGAAAACAGAAAACAGAAAACAGAAAACAGAAAACAGAAAACAGAAAACAGAAAACAGAAAACAGAAAACAGAAAACAGAAAACAGAAAAAAAGATAACAAACATAATAAAGATAACAAAGATGACAAAGATGACAAAGATGACAAAGGTGACAAAGATAACAAATAGAACAAAGAATTTGTTAACATAGTTATAAAGAAAAGATTAGAAGAGTCGGTATGGCAAAAACAATAGCAAAATCGAAATTCAAATCATTTGTAACAATATAATATATTTCAAACTTTATATTATAATGCTTGAAACTTTAGAATAAAAATAACGAAATAGGCAAATATGTTTAGAAATAATAAGGAATAGGTGACACAAATTTAAAATTTATTTAATTTTATTTGCATTCAAACCAAATGAATAACATCCAGTTTTAGGATAAGCTAAATATTTTGTTTTGTTTTAAACGTACAATAAATTGAAATGAGAAACTTTTTTGCAAGTTGTTTCTAATAAAAATCATTGATTTCCCTTATACAGCGTAACGATAAATCTCAAAATTATCCATGTAATAAATAAGAGAATAAGTTGATTTTATGCGCACTTCCCTACAAATATTTGTAAGAAATGATAGAACAAAAGTTATCATAAAAACTAAAACTGGCGATAGTTATTAGAAATATTTTATCAGGTTATATACATGTGATAGACTTGCTCAAGGATTAATCTAACACAATATTCCGACATACTCATTGTCACTCAATGTTCAAAAATTTCAATTGTCATTTTTATAATGCAAATTTTTTTTTATTAGGGATCATATTAAAATATAAAATGTTATCTTGAATAGGATTTACAATATAATCACTTCACTAATTAATTCACGATAAGCAAACATGTTCAAGTAAAACTGATAGTAATTTTTAGTTCGGTGTAAGCACAAAATGAAGCTTACAAATGAATCCTTTTAGCCAAGCTTGCATGCAGCAAAAAACTTGTGTACAATATTTCAAAGGAATTCAACACTGTGATTTTTAATACCAAGTTATTGGGAAACTGAGGGATTAATCATAAAAAGTGCTCACTTTTGACCAAATTTCTGAGCACATCACCCAAAAACTGCACTCAAAAACAATAAATCCAACGGAATTCTGGAAGTGCATTTAAGCGAAAATATTGTCATATAAAAGTACATTCTGCTGAACTATGTTTCATTTCAAGTATCTAAATCAAACTAAATTCAGTTGTTAGAACAACTTTTCAAACTAAGTTTATATAGTGAAAAAATGAATATTTCGACATATATGTACTTATGTGAAAATTCCGGAAAATTCACGGGGTAAGGGAAAATTCTGAGTACTACGTTTTGTTTCTAGTATCAAAACCAACATACCTAGTATAGTGGCTTAGTGCCGCATTTGTTTTTGTTGAACAAACTTTTCAAATTAAGTTAATATAGTGAAAAAGTCAATATTTCGACATATATGCATTGATGTGGAAATTCCGGAAAATTCACGGGGTAAGGGAAAATTCTGAGTACTACGTTTTGTTTCTAGTATCAAAACCAACATACCTAGTATAGTGGCTTAGTGCCGCATTTGTTTTTGTTGAACAAACTTTTCAAATTAAGTTAATATAGTGAAAAAGTCAATATTTCGACATATATGCATTGATGTGGAAATTCCGGAAAATTCACGGGGTAAGGGAAAATTCTGAGTACTACGTTTTGTTTCTAGTATCAAAACCAACATACCTAGTATAGTGGCTTAGTGCCGCATTTGTTTTTGTTAAACAAACTTTTCAAATTAAGTTAATATAGTGAAAAAGTCAATATTTCGACATGTACGCACTTATGTGGAAATTCCGGAAAATTCACGGGGTAAGGGAAAATTCTGAGTACTACGTTTTGTTTCTAGTATCAAAACCAACATACCTAGTATAGTGGCTTAGTGCCGCATTTGTTTTTGTTGAACAAACTTTTCAAATTAAGTTAATATAGTGAAAAAGTCAATATTTCGACATATATGCATTGATGTGGAAATTCCGGAAAATTCACGGGGTAAGGGAAAATTCTGAGTACTACGTTTTGTTTCTAGTATCAAAACCAACATACCTAGTATAGTGGCTTAGTGCCGCATTTGTTTTTGTTGAACAAACTTTTCAAATTTAGTTAATATAGTGAAAAAGTCAATATTTCGACATATATGCATTGATGTGGAAATTCCGGAAAATTCACGGGGTAAGGGAAAATTCTGAGTACTACGTTTTGTTTCTAGTATCAAAACCAACATACCTAGTATAGTGGCTTAGTGCCGCATTTGTTTTTGTTGAACAAACTTTTCAAATTAAGTTAATATAGTGAAAAAGTCAATATTTCGACATATATGCACTGTTGTGGAAATTCCGGAAAATTCACGGGGTAAGGGAAAATTCTGAGTACTACGTTTTGTTTCTAGTATCAAAACCAACATACCTAGTATAGTGGCTTAGTGCCGCATTTGTTTTTGTTGAACAAACTTTTCAAATTAAGTTAATATAGTGAAAAAGTCAATATTTCGACATGTACGCACTTATGTGGAAATTCCGGAAAATTCACGGGGTAAGGGAAAATTCTGAGTACTACGTTTTGTTTCTAGTATCAAAACCAACATACCTAGTATAGTGGCTTAGTGCCGCATTTGTTTTTGTTGAACAAACTTTTCAAATTTGGTTAATATAGTGAAAAAGTCAATATTTCGACATATATGCATTGATGTGGAAATTCCGGAAAATTCACGGGGTAAGGGAAAATTATGAGTACTACGTTCTGTTTCTAGTATCAAAACCAACATACCTAGTATAGTGGCTTAGTGCCGCATTTGTTTTTGTTGAACAAACTTTTCAAATTAAGTTAATATAGTGAAAAAGTTAATATTTCGACATATATGCATTGATGTGGAAATTCCGTAAAATTCACGGGGTAAGGGAAAATTCTGAGTACTACGTTTTGTTTCTAGTATCAAAACCAACATACCTAGTATAGTGGCTTAGTGCCGCATTTGTTTTTGTTGAACAAACTTTTCAAATTTAGTTAATATAGTGAAAAAGTCAATATTTCGACATATATGCATTGATGTGGAAATTCCGGAAAATTCACGGGGTAAGGGAAAATTCTGAGTACTACGTTTTGTTTCTAGTATCAAAACCAACATACCTAGTATAGTGGCTTAGTGCCGCATTTGTTTTTGTTGAACAAACTTTTCAAATTAAGTTAATATAGTGAAAAAGTCAATATTTCGACATGTACGCACTTATGTGGAAATTCCGGAAAATTCACGGGGTAAGGGAAAATTCTGAGTACTACGTTTTGTTTCTAGTATCAAAACCAACATACCTAGTATAGTGGCTTAGTACCGCAATTGTTATTATTGAACAAACTTTTCAAATTAAGTTAATATAGTGAAAAAGTCAATATTTCGACATATATGCATTGATGTGGAAATTCCGGAAAATTCACGGGGTAAGGGAAAATTCTGAGTACTACGTTTTGTTTCTAGTATCAAAACCAACATACCTAGTATAGTGGCTTAGTGCCGCATTTGTTTTTGTTGAACAAACTTTTCAAATTAAGTTAATATAGTGAAAAAGTCAATATTTCGACATATATGCATTGATGTGGAAATTCCGGAAAATTCACGGGGTAAGGGAAAATTCTGAGTACTACGTTTTGTTTCTAGTATCAAAACCAACATACCTAGTATAGTGGCTTAGTGCCGCATTTGTTTTTGTTAAACAAACTTTTCAAATTAAGTTAATATAGTGAAAAAGTCAATATTTCGACATGTACGCACTTATGTGGAAATTCCGGAAAATTCACGGGGTAAGGGAAAATTCTGAGTACTACGTTTTGTTTCTAGTATCAAAACCAACATACCTAGTATAGTGGCTTAGTGCCGCATTTGTTTTTGTTGAACAAACTTTTCAAATTAAGTTAATATAGTGAAAAAGTCAATATTTCGACATATATGCATTGATGTGGAAATTCCGGAAAATTCACGGGGTAAGGGAAAATTCTGAGTACTACGTTTTGTTTCTAGTATCAAAACCAACATACCTAGTATAGTGGCTTAGTGCCGCATTTGTTTTTGTTGAACAAACTTTTCAAATTTAGTTAATATAGTGAAAAAGTCAATATTTCGACATATATGCATTGATGTGGAAATTCCGGAAAATTCACGGGGTAAGGGAAAATTCTGAGTACTACGTTTTGTTTCTAGTATCAAAACCAACATACCTAGTATAGTGGCTTAGTGCCGCATTTGTTTTTGTTGAACAAACTTTTCAAATTAAGTTAATATAGTGAAAAAGTCAATATTTCGACATATATGCACTGTTGTGGAAATTCCGGAAAATTCACGGGGTAAGGGAAAATTCTGAGTACTACGTTTTGTTTCTAGTATCAAAACCAACATACCTAGTATAGTGGCTTAGTGCCGCATTTGTTTTTGTTGAACAAACTTTTCAAATTAAGTTAATATAGTGAAAAAGTCAATATTTCGACATGTACGCACTTATGTGGAAATTCCGGAAAATTCACGGGGTAAGGGAAAATTCTGAGTACTACGTTTTGTTTCTAGTATCAAAACCAACATACCTAGTATAGTGGCTTAGTGCCGCATTTGTTTTTGTTGAACAAACTTTTCAAATTTGGTTAATATAGTGAAAAAGTCAATATTTCGACATATATGCATTGATGTGGAAATTCCGGAAAATTCACGGGGTAAGGGAAAATTATGAGTACTACGTTCTGTTTCTAGTATCAAAACCAACATACCTAGTATAGTGGCTTAGTGCCGCATTTGTTTTTGTTGAACAAACTTTTCAAATTAAGTTAATATAGTGAAAAAGTTAATATTTCGACATATATGCATTGATGTGGAAATTCCGTAAAATTCACGGGGTAAGGGAAAATTCTGAGTACTACGTTTTGTTTCTAGTATCAAAACCAACATACCTAGTATAGTAGCTTAGTGCCGCATTTGTTTTTGTTGAACAAACTTTTCAAATTAAGTTAATATAGTGAAAAAGTCAATATTTCGACATATATGCATTGATGTGGAAATTCCGGAAAATTCACGGGGTAAGGGAAAATTCTGAGTACTACGTTTTGTTTCTAGTATCAAAACCAACATACCTAGTATAGTGGCTTAGTGCCGCATTTGTTTTTGTTGAACAAACTTTTCAAATTAAGTTAATATAGTGAAAAAGTCAATATTTCGACATGTACGCACTTATGTGGAAATTCCGGAAAATTCACGGGGTAAGGGAAAATTCTGAGTACTACGTTTTGTTTCTAGTATCAAAACCAACATACCTAGTATAGTGGCTTAGTGCCGCATTTGTTTTTGTTGAACAAACTTTTCAAATTAAGTTAATATAGTGAAAAAGTCAATATTTCGACATGTACGCACTTATGTGGAAATTCCGGAAAATTCACGGGGTAAGGGAAAATTCTGAGTACTACGTTTTGTTTCTAGTATCAAAACCAACATACCTAGTATAGTGGCTTAGTGCCGCATTTGTTTTTGTTGAACAAACTTTTCAAATTAAGTTAATATAGTGAAAAAGTCAATATTTCGACATGTACGCACTTATGTGGAAATTCCGGAAAATTCACGGGGTAAGGGAAAATTCTGAGTACTACGTTTTGTTTCTAGTATCAAAACCAACATACCTAGTATAGTGGCTTAGTGCCGCATTTGTTTTTGTTGAACAAACTTTTCAAATTTAGTTAATATAGTGAAAAAGTCAATATTTCGACATATATGCATTGATGTGGAAATTCCGGAAAATTCACGGGGTAAGGGAAAATTCTGAGTACTACGTTTTGTTTCTAGTATCAAAACCAACATACCTAGTATAGTGGCTTAGTGCCGCATTTGTTTTTGTTGAACAAACTTTTCAAATTAAGTTAATATAGTGAAAAAGTCAATATTTCGACATATATGCACTGTTGTGGAAATTCCGGAAAATTCACGGGGTAAGGGAAAATTCTGAGTACTACGTTTTGTTTCTAGTATCAAAACCAACATACCTAGTATAGTGGCTTAGTGCCGCATTTGTTTTTGTTGAACAAACTTTTCAAATTAAGTTAATATAGTGAAAAAGTCAATATTTCGACATGTACGCACTTATGTGGAAATTCCGGAAAATTCACGGGGTAAGGGAAAATTCTGAGTACTACGTTTTGTTTCTAGTATCAAAACCAACATACCTAGTATAGTGGCTTAGTGCCGCATTTGTTTTTGTTGAACAAACTTTTCAAATTTGGTTAATATAGTGAAAAAGTCAATATTTCGACATATATGCATTGATGTGGAAATTCCGGAAAATTCACGGGGTAAGGGAAAATTCTGAGTACTACGTTCTGTTTCTAGTATCAAAACCAACATACCTAGTATAGTGGCTTAGTGCCGCATTTGTTTTTGTTGAACAAACTTTTCAAATTAAGTTAATATAGTGAAAAAGTTAATATTTCGACATATATGCATTGATGTGGAAATTCCGTAAAATTCACGGGGTAAGGGAAAATTCTGAGTACTACGTTTTGTTTCTAGTATCAAAACCAACATACCTAGTATAGTAGCTTAGTGCCGCATTTGTTTTTGTTGAACAAACTTTTCAAATTAAGTTAATATAGTGAAAAAGTCAATATTTCGACATATATGCATTGATGTGGAAATTCCGGAAAATTCACGGGGTAAGGGAAAATTCTGAGTACTACGTTTTGTTTCTAGTATCAAAACCAACATACCTAGTATAGTGGCTTAGTGCCGCATTTGTTTTTGTTGAACAAACTTTTCAAATTAAGTTAATATAGTGAAAAAGTCAATATTTCGACATGTACGCACTTATGTGGAAATTCCGGAAAATTCACGGGGTAAGGGAAAATTCTGAGTACTACGTTTTGTTTCTAGTATCAAAACCAACATACCTAGTATAGTGGCTTAGTGCCGCATTTGTTTTTGTTGAACAAACTTTTCAAATTAAGTTAATATAGTGAAAAAGTCAATATTTCGACATGTACGCACTTATGTGGAAATTCCGGAAAATTCACGGGGTAAGGGAAAATTCTGAGTACTACGTTTTGTTTCTAGTATCAAAACCAACATACCTAGTATAGTGGCTTAGTGCCGCATTTGTTTTTGTTGAACAAACTTTTCAAATTTAGTTAATATAGTGAAAAAGTCAATATTTCGACATATATGCATTGATGTGGAAATTCCGGAAAATTCACGGGGTAAGGGAAAATTCTGAGTACTACGTTTTGTTTCTAGTATCAAAACCAACATACCTAGTATAGTGGCTTAGTGCCGCATTTGTTTTTGTTGAACAAACTTTTCAAATTAAGTTAATATAGTGAAAAAGTCAATATTCCGACATATATGCACTTATGTGGAAATTCCGGAAAATTCACGGGGTAAGGGAAAATTCTGAGTACTACGTTTTGTTTCTAGTATCAAAACCAACATACCTAGTATAGTAGCTTAGTGCCGCATTTGTTTTTGTTGAACAAACTTTTCAAATTAAGTTAATATAGTGAAAAAGTCAATATTTCGACATATATGCACTGTTGTGGAAATTCCGGAAAATTCACGGGGTAAGGGAAAATTCTGAGTACTACGTTTTGTTTCTAGTATCAAAACCAACATACCTAGTATAGTGGCTTAGTGCCGCATTTGTTTTTGTTGAACAAACTTTTCAAATTTGGTTAATATAGTGAAAAAGTCAATATTTCGACATATATGCATTGATGTGGAAATTCCGGAAAATTCACGGGGTAAGGGAAAATTCTGAGTACTACGTTTTGTTTCTAGTATCAAAACCAACATACCTAGTATAGTAGCTTAGTGCCGCATTTGTTTTTGTTGAACAAACTTTTCAAATTAAGTTAATATAGTGAAAAAGTCAATATTTCGACATATATGCACTGTTGTGGAAATTCCGGAAAATTCACGGGGTAAGGGAAAATTCTGAGTACTACGTTTTGTTTCTAGTATCAAAACCAACATACCTAGTATAGTGGCTTAGTGCCGCATTTGTTTTTGTTGAACAAACTTTTCAAATTAAGTTAATATAGTGAAAAAGTCAATATTCCGACATATATGCACTTATGTGGAAATTCCGGAAAATTCACGGGGTAAGGGAAAATTCTGAGTACTACGTTTTGTTTCTAGTATCAAAACCAACATACCTAGTATAGTAGCTTAGTGCCGCATTTGTTTTTGTTGAACAAACTTTTCAAATTAAGTTAATATAGTGAAAAAGTCAATATTTCGACATATATGCACTGTTGTGGAAATTCCGGAAAATTCACGGGGTAAGGGAAAATTCTGAGTACTACGTTTTGTTTCTAGTATCAAAACCAACATACCTAGTATAGTGGCTTAGTGCCGCATTTGTTTTTGTTGAACAAACTTTTCAAATTTAGTTAATATAGTGAAAAAGTCAATATTTCGACATATATGCATTGATGTGGAAATTCCGGAAAATTCACGGGGTAAGGGAAAATTCTGAGTACTACGTTTTGTTTCTAGTATCAAAACCAACATACCTAGTATAGTGGCTTAGTGCCGCATTTGTTTTTGTTGAACAAACTTTTCAAATTAAGTTAATATAGTGAAAAAGTCAATATTCCGACATATATGCACTTATGTGGAAATTCCGGAAAATTCACGGGGTAAGGGAAAATTCTGAGTACTACGTTTTGTTTCTAGTATCAAAACCAACATACCTAGTATAGTAGCTTAGTGCCGCATTTGTTTTTGTTGAACAAACTTTTCAAATTAAGTTAATATAGTGAAAAAGTCAATATTTCGACATATATGCACTGTTGTGGAAATTCCGGAAAATTCACGGGGCAAGGGAAAATTCTGAGTACTACGTTTTGTTTCTAGTATCAAAACCAACATACCTAGTATAGTGGCTTAGTGCCGCATTTGTTTTTGTTGAACAAACTTTTCAAATTAAGTTAATATAGTGAAAAAGTCAATATTTCGACATGTACGCACTTATGTGGAAATTCCGGAAAATTCACGGGGTAAGGGAAAATTCTGAGTACTACGTTTTGTTTCTAGTATCAAAACCAACATACCTAGTATAGTGGCTTAGTGCCGCATTTGTTTTTGTTGAACAAACTTTTCAAATTTGGTTAATATAGTGAAAAAGTCAATATTTCGACATATATGCATTGATGTGGAAATTCCGGAAAATTCACGGGGTAAGGGAAAATTCTGAGTACTACGTTCTGTTTCTAGTATCAAAACCAACATACCTAGTATAGTGGCTTAGTGCCGCATTTGTTTTTGTTGAACAAACTTTTCAAATTAAGTTAATATAGTGAAAAAGTTAATATTTCGACATATATGCATTGATGTGGAAATTCCGTAAAATTCACGGGGTAAGGGAAAATTCTGAGTACTACGTTTTGTTTCTAGTATCAAAACCAACATACCTAGTATAGTAGCTTAGTGCCGCATTTGTTTTTGTTGAACAAACTTTTCAAATTAAGTTAATATAGTGAAAAAGTCAATATTTCGACATATATGCATTGATGTGGAAATTCCGGAAAATTCACGGGGTAAGGGAAAATTCTGAGTACTACGTTTTGTTTCTAGTATCAAAACCAACATACCTAGTATAGTGGCTTAGTGCCGCATTTGTTTTTGTTGAACAAACTTTTCAAATTAAGTTAATATAGTGAAAAAGTCAATATTTCGACATGTACGCACTTATGTGGAAATTCCGGAAAATTCACGGGGTAAGGGAAAATTCTGAGTACTACGTTTTGTTTCTAGTATCAAAACCAACATACCTAGTATAGTGGCTTAGTGCCGCATTTGTTTTTGTTGAACAAACTTTTCAAATTAAGTTAATATAGTGAAAAAGTCAATATTTCGACATGTACGCACTTATGTGGAAATTCCGGAAAATTCACGGGGTAAGGGAAAATTCTGAGTACTACGTTTTGTTTCTAGTATCAAAACCAACATACCTAGTATAGTGGCTTAGTGCCGCATTTGTTTTTGTTGAACAAACTTTTCAAATTTAGTTAATATAGTGAAAAAGTCAATATTTCGACATATATGCATTGATGTGGAAATTCCGGAAAATTCACGGGGTAAGGGAAAATTCTGAGTACTACGTTTTGTTTCTAGTATCAAAACCAACATACCTAGTATAGTGGCTTAGTGCCGCATTTGTTTTTGTTGAACAAACTTTTCAAATTAAGTTAATATAGTGAAAAAGTCAATATTTCGACATATATGCACTGTTGTGGAAATTCCGGAAAATTCACGGGGTAAGGGAAAATTCTGAGTACTACGTTTTGTTTCTAGTATCAAAACCAACATACCTAGTATAGTAGCTTAGTGCCGCATTTGTTTTTGTTGAACAAACTTTTCAAATTTGGTTAATATAGTGAAAAAGTCAATATTTCGACATATATGCATTGATGTGGAAATTCCGGAAAATTCACGGGGTAAGGGAAAATTCTGAGTACTACGTTCTGTTTCTAGTATCAAAACCAACATACCTAGTATAGTGGCTTAGTGCCGCATTTGTTTTTGTTGAACAAACTTTTCAAATTAAGTTAATATAGTGAAAAAGTTAATATTTCGACATATATGCATTGATGTGGAAATTCCGTAAAATTCACGGGGTAAGGGAAAATTCTGAGTACTACGTTTTGTTTCTAGTATCAAAACCAACATACCTAGTATAGTGGCTTAGTGCCGCATTTGTTTTTGTTGAACAAACTTTTCAAATTAAGTTAATATAGTGAAAAAGTCAATATTTCGACATATATGCATTGATGTGGAAATTCCGGAAAATTCACGGGGTAAGGGAAAATTCTGAGTACTACGTTTTGTTTCTAGTATCAAAACCAACATACCTAGTATAGTGGCTTAGTGCCGCATTTGTTTTTGTTGAACAAACTTTTCAAATTAAGTTAATATAGTGAAAAAGTCAATATTTCGACATGTACGCACTTATGTGGAAATTCCGGAAAATTCACGGGGTAAGGGAAAATTCTGAGTACTACGTTTTGTTTCTAGTATCAAAACCAACATACCTAGTATAGTGGCTTAGTGCCGCATTTGTTTTTGTTGAACAAACTTTTCAAATTTAGTTAATATAGTGAAAAAGTCAATATTTCGACATATATGCATTGATGTGGAAATTCCGGAAAATTCACGGGGTAAGGGAAAATTCTGAGTACTACGTTTTGTTTCTAGTATCAAAACCAACATACCTAGTATAGTGGCTTAGTGCCGCATTTGTTTTTGTTGAACAAACTTTTCAAATTAAGTTAATATAGTGAAAAAGTCAATATTCCGACATATATGCACTTATGTGGAAATTCCGGAAAATTCACGGGGTAAGGGAAAATTCTGAGTACTACGTTTTGTTTCTAGTATCAAAACCAACATACCTAGTATAGTAACTTAGTGCCGCATTTGTTTTTGTTGAACAAACTTTTCAAATTAAGTTAATATAGTGAAAAAGTCAATATTTCGACATATATGCATTGATGTGGAAATTCCGGAAAATTCACGGGGTAAGGGAAAATTCTGAGTACTACGTTTTGTTTCTAGTATCAAAACCAACATACCTAGTATAGTGGCTTAGTGCCGCATTTGTTTTTGTTGAACAAACTTTTCAAATTAAGTTAATATAGTGAAAAAGTCAATATTTCGACATGTACGCACTTATGTGGAAATTCCGGAAAATTCACGGGGTAAGGGAAAATTCTGAGTACTACGTTTTGTTTCTAGTATCAAAACCAACATACCTAGTATAGTGGCTTAGTGCCGCATTTGTTTTTGTTGAACAAACTTTTCAAATTTAGTTAATATAGTGAAAAAGTCAATATTTCGACATGTACGCACTTATGTGGAAATTCCGGAAAATTCACGGGGTAAGGGAAAATTCTGAGTACTACGTTTTGTTTCTAGTATCAAAACCAACATACCTAGTATAGTGGCTTAGTGCCGCATTTGTTTTTGTTGAACAAACTTTTCAAATTAAGTTAATATAGTGAAAAAGTCAATATTTCGACATGTACGCACTTATGTGGAAATTCCGGAAAATTCACGGGGTAAGGGAAAATTCTGAGTACTACGTTTTGTTTCTAGTATCAAAACCAACATACCTAGTATAGTGGCTTAGTGCCGCATTTGTTTTTGTTGAACAAACTTTTCAAATTTAGTTAATATAGTGAAAAAGTCAATATTTCGACATGTACGCACTTATGTGGAAATTCCGGAAAATTCACGGGGTAAGGGAAAATTCTGAGTACTACGTTTTGTTTCTAGTATCAAAACCAACATACCTAGTATAGTGGCTTAGTGCCGCATTTGTTTTTGTTGAACAAACTTTTCAAATTAAGTTAATATAGTGAAAAAGTCAATATTTCGACATGTACGCACTTATGTGGAAATTCCGGAAAATTCACGGGGTAAGGGAAAATTCTGAGTACTACGTTTTGTTTCTAGTATCAAAACCAACATACCTAGTATAGTGGCTTAGTGCCGCATTTGTTTTTGTTGAACAAACTTTTCAAATTAAGTTAATATAGTGAAAAAGTCAATATTTCGACATGTACGCACTTATGTGGAAATTCCGGAAAATTCACGGGGTAAGGGAAAATTCTGAGTACTACGTTTTGTTTCTAGTATCAAAACCAACATACCTAGTATAGTGGCTTAGTGCCGCATTTGTTTTTGTTGAACAAACTTTTCAAATTTGGTTAATATAGTGAAAAAGTCAATATTTCGACATATATGCATTGATGTAGAAATTCCGGAAAATTCACGGGGTAAGGGAAAATTCTGAGTACTACGTTTTGTTTCTAGTATCAAAACCAACATACCTAGTATAGTGGCTTAGTGCCGCATTTGTTTTTGTTGAACAAACTTTTCAAATTAAGTTAATATAGTGAAAAAGTCAATATTTCGACATGTACGCACTTATGTGGAAATTCCGGAAAATTCACGGGGTAAGGGAAAATTCTGAGTACTACGTTTTGTTTCTAGTATCAAAACCAACATACCTAGTATAGTAGCTTAGTGCCGCATTTGTTTTTGTTGAACAAACTTTTCAAATTTGGTTAATATAGTGAAAAAGTCAATATTTCGACATATATGCATTGATGTGGAAATTCCGGAAAATTCACGGGGTAAGGGAAAATTCTGAGTACTACGTTCTGTTTCTAGTATCAAAACCAACATACCTAGTATAGTGGCTTAGTGCCGCATTTGTTTTTGTTGAACAAACTTTTCAAATTAAGTTAATATAGTGAAAAAGTTAATATTTCGACATATATGCATTGATGTGGAAATTCCGTAAAATTCACGGGGTAAGGGAAAATTCTGAGTACTACGTTTTGTTTCTAGTATCAAAACCAACATACCTAGTATAGTGGCTTAGTGCCGCATTTGTTTTTGTTGAACAAACTTTTCAAATTTGGTTAATATAGTGAAAAAGTCAATATTTCGACATGTACGCACTTATGCGGAAATTCCGGAAAATTCACGGGGTAAGGGAAAATTCTGAGTACTACGTTTTGTTTCTAGTATCAAAACCAACATACCTAGTATAGTGGCTTAGTGCCGCATTTGTTTTTGTTGAACAAACTTTTCAAATTAAGTTAATATAGTGAAAAAGTCAATATTTCGACATGTACGCACTTATGTGGAAATTCCGGAAAATTCACGGGGTAAGGGAAAATTCTGAGTACTACGTTTTGTTTCTAGTATCAAAACCAACATACCTAGTATAGTGGCTTAGTGCCGCATTTGTTTTTGTTGAACAAACTTTTCAAATTAAGTTAATATAGTGAAAAAGTCAATATTTCGACATATATGCACTGTTGTGGAAATTTCGGAAAATTCACGGGGTAAGGGAAAATTCTGAGTACTACGTTTTGTTTCTAGTATCAAAACCAACATACCTAGTATAGTAGCTTAGTGCCGCATTTGTTTTTGTTGAACAAACTTTTCAAATTTGGTTAATATAGTGAAAAAGTCAATATTTCGACATATATGCATTGATGTGGAAATTCCGGAAAATTCACGGGGTAAGGGAAAATTCTGAGTACTACGTTCTGTTTCTAGTATCAAAACCAACATACCTAGTATAGTGGCTTAGTGCCGCATTTGTTTTTGTTGAACAAACTTTTCAAATTTAGTTAATATAGTGAAAAAGTCAATATTTCGACATATATGCATTGATGTGGAGATTCCGGAAAATTCACGGGGTAAGGGAAAATTCTGAGTACTACGTTTTGTTTCTAGTATCAAAACCAACATACCTAGTATAGTGGCTTAGTGCCGCATTTGTTTTTGTTGAACAAACTTTTCAAATTAAGTTAATATAGTGAAAAAGTCAATATTTCGACATATATGCACTGTTGTGGAAATTTCGGAAAATTCACGGGGTAAGGGAAAATTCTGAGTACTACGTTTTGTTTCTAGTATCAAAACCAACATACCTAGTATAGTGGCTTAGTGCCGCATTTGTTTTTGTTGAACAAACTTTTCAAATTTAGTTAATATAGTGAAAAAGTCAATATTTCGACATATATGCACTGTTGTGGAAATTCCGGAAAATTCACGGGGTAAGGGAAAATTCTGAGTACTACGTTTTGTTTCTAGTATCAAAACCAACATACCTAGTATAGTGGCTTAGTGCCGCATTTGTTTTTGTTGAACAAACTTTTCAAATTTAGTTAATATAGTGAAAAAGTCAATATTTCGACATATATGCATTGATGTGGAAATTCCGGAAAATTCACGGGGTAAGGGAAAATTCTGAGTACTACGTTTTGTTTCTAGTATCAAAACCAACATACCTAGTATAGTGGCTTAGTGCCGCATTTGTTTTTGTTGAACAAACTTTTCAAATTAAGTTAATATAGTGAAAAAGTCAATATTTCGACATATATGCACTGTTGTGGAAATTTCGGAAAATTCACGGGGTAAGGGAAAATTCTGAGTACTACGTTTTGTTTCTAGTATCAAAACCAACATACCTAGTATAGTGGCTTAGTGCCGCATTTGTTTTTGTTGAACAAACTTTTCAAATTTAGTTAATATAGTGAAAAAGTCAATATTTCGACATATATGCACTGTTGTGGAAATTCCGGAAAATTCACGGGGTAAGGGAAAATTCTGAGTACTACGTTTTGTTTCTAGTATCAAAACCAACATACCTAGTATAGTGGCTTAGTGCCGCATTTGTTTTTGTTGAACAAACTTTTCAAATTTAGTTAATATAGTGAAAAAGTCAATATTTCGACATATATGCATTGATGTGGAAATTCCGGAAAATTCACGGGGTAAGGGAAAATTCTGAGTACTACGTTTTGTTTCTAGTATCAAAACCAACATACCTAGTATAGTGGCTTAGTGCCGCATTTGTTTTTGTTGAACAAACTTTTCAAATTAAGTTAATATAGTGAAAAAGTCAATATTTCGACATATATGCACTGTTGTGGAAATTTCGGAAAATTCACGGGGTAAGGGAAAATTCTGAGTACTACGTTTTGTTTCTAGTATCAAAACCAACATACCTAGTATAGTGGCTTAGTGCCGCATTTGTTTTTGTTGAACAAACTTTTCAAATTTAGTTAATATAGTGAAAAAGTCAATATTTCGACATATATGCACTGTTGTGGAAATTCCGGAAAATTCACGGGGTAAGGGAAAATTCTGAGTACTACGTTTTGTTTCTAGTATCAAAACCAACATACCTAGTATAGTGGCTTAGTGCCGCATTTGGTTTTGTTGAACAAACTTTTCAAATTAAGTTAATATAGTGAAAAATTCAGTATGTTGTCATGTTTGTTCTTATATAATGAATTTACGGGGAAATTGAATGTTATGAACGTTAATAAAGGATTTTGCGGTCTTTGTTCAGTTGTTGGCGTTTTTTCTAGTACCCAAAAATGCTTAACATTGTTTAAATCGTTAATTTAGTTTAATTAAATTAGTTTTTCTTAACTGCCAATTCAAAAAAAAGTTCATTCATGTGTTCATTCTGTTCATTTTGCGTGCAACTTTTGCTCGCGCCGGGTTGCCATTCCAGAAAAAATGAGAGATTGCTTGCGCTCTCTTTGCTTGCGCATTTAACACAGGTCCATAGGACGGCAGATTTCGAGAGCACGACTGGGAGAGCCATGGATTTTGTTCGATTTACGCTCTCCCGGGGGGTTGTGCTTGCTTGCTACAAAACTTTTGAAAATCTGGACGAATTCCGATATCTTTTAGTGAATTCGGAAAACGTTGCTACAAATTTTTGAAAAACCACATAAACAGCATATCAATCGATTGTAGAGATTAAAATCTATCATTGGGTATATAAAAAATGGGCAGGTTTGATGAAAAGTTTTAAGAAATCACGATAACAAAATGAGAAATGTGCGCATCATAACAGACGGGTTCGAAAATCACGATTTTTTTCTTGTTTTCATTCTCGTATTACGAATAACAGTAATATTTGAGATACTAAGTGTATTCAGTGAAAATGATTATCATGTTATCAAAACAAAACTAAAATTTAAATTTTGAAAATCGGTCCAATAATGAATGAGATACAGCGCTGCTAAGAAAAAATGTTACCTCTTTTGAAAAGTGAGAATTTTTTTTTCCGGTAATTCCAAGATCGCGACCAAAACTCCCATGGGACCCTAAATTTTTTATATATGTTTAAAAAGATTAATTTTTCACAATTTCCTAACATATCAAAAAAAATTATTACACCAACCTATACTGCAGATATAAGAATTTTAAAATGATGTCTTTTTTCTGTTCAAAGCGTTCTATAGGTCATCTGCTAAGTCAAATCGATTTAAATTTTATATATTTAAAATCTTGAATAAATTACCTAAACAATGAATCTGAATTCATAAATATCGGTCAAGATATGTGACCACTGGAACGAAATCAATTTTCTAGTCAAAACAAGCGAAAAATAATTTGTTCAAAATTTTGCGAACGGCCTAGGAAGGTTAAAAACTGTAGAAAAAATTTGAGACCATATATGGGTTAGTATGCAGTAGGGGATTTTGAAATGCTCTAAAGTGTTTTGTTTAAAACTGTTATGACTACTTCAAACTTCAAACAAGTGGTCATTTTTTTTTATTTTAAAATTTCTATAAAAAATTTCAATAATTTCGTCCGAATATTTGGCGCTGAATATGCGACAAATAGAAAATGTTGGTATCATTCGGCCTGAATATCCAGTACAGCTTTATTCTGAAATCTGAATCACCGATTGAAGAAACTGATCTTTGATTTCTAAAATTATTTATGGCAATTTTATCTTTAACTTCATGGGCACTGAATTCAGCGTTAAGAATTTTGAAATATTACAGTTTAATTTGAATTTCAACCGATTTAAACTGCAAAGTTGCGAATTATAATTTTACCACGATATGAAATAAAACAAAAAAGTTGTCTAATGTTTGTTGGTATACGAATTTTGATTGATTTGAAAATCACAATTTTCTTATTTCTTCATATTGTTTTTAAATATTCATTTCGAAATTGAAATTCTTCGGCAAAAAAATACAGTGGATGAATCAAAATTGAAACAAATGTATCAGTCTAATAAGTAAGCTTGGATCCGCAGTCAATAGAATGAGCCAAAAAAAAAGTTTTTATACTAATTATGTTAAAAAACTGAAAATTGAGGATATTTTTCTAGAAATTGTCATAACTTTGAAACGATTATTGATACAGTAATGGCTTCTTTGGCAAAGTTGCAAGAATCGATACAAGCTAAAAACTTTTCTCAGACATTATAGCTCTAAAATGGATATTGAAAAAGTTAGTTTTTCTAACTGACTGCAAGGTGGATTAATCAATTTTTCAAAAAAAACTAATTATTTAGCCCTTGTAATGTTGGTCATTTGTCTCGAAGACGCTATAGGCCTAAAACGCATAGTTTCGGCAGGAAATAGTTTTGATCGTCTTTTTCATGTTTTACCCCTGTGTGCGTCGTAGACCGTCCTGATGACTTCCCACGAATCTGTTTGCTTGTGGCGTTAGGCAGCGGAGTAGGATTCGGGACAACACTTTGTAGGCGGCATTGAGGACAGTGATCGCCGGCTAGTTCTCACAGTCAAATTTGTGCCCTTCTTGTAGTTGGGGCATATTAACCCCTCCTTCTACTCCTCCGATAGCTGTTCTGTTTCCCAGATCCGGACCATCAACCGGTGTAGGCAATCGGCCAACTTGTCCAAGCCAATGTTGATGAGTTCAGCTGCGATGCCATCCTTCCACCTCACGATTGTCCGTCAGGATGCCTCCGTCTTTATCTCGGCGCATTTCGGCTTGCGGCACGAAGACTTTGCGAGATGCGTTGAGCTTTCCTTTCGTGTTTCCTGGGAACGACGCAGCTGCTCCAGTTCCTCGAGCTCCTCCTCCTCCAGGCGGCGCTTTTTCTCCAGCAAAATTCGGACTCGCTGCCTCTTTTGCTGTCGGTGATTTTTCACGTTTCGACAAGTGCTTCTTTGCTCTACTGCTGCCCGCGCGGCGTTCTCTTCGTCCATCACCCTCCTACACTCCTCGTAGTCTTGATGGTATCCCAACAGTCCTAGAGAGGGACCTCGTCAAGCTCGCCCTCGGCCAGCAGCGCTGCTCCGAGCGAATGCGTGTAGTCTGTTGCGAACTCAGGTTGCTTCAGTAAAGCGATATTAAACCGCGGTGGGCGTCGGTTTCGTATGTTGTTCACTACGGAAAGTTTTGGGCGCATCTTCACCAGATAGTGGTCTTGACTCGATGTTGACGCCTCGACAGAATCTAACGTCGATGATGTCCGAGAAGTGCTGGCTGTCTATCAAAACGTGGTAGGTCTGTGATTGCGTTTGATGCGGTGATCTCCAAGTGTACTTGTTTGGGAATATACAGAATCTAATATCCACGATCAGGATCATAATTAGGGTCAGAGTC